>NW_006159717.1:494754-506328 GCF_000334495.1 Tupaia belangeri chinensis
CACACACCCTATAGCAAAAACCTCTCAAAAAAAAAAAAAAAGAAAAGAAAAGAAAAAAAAGACAGCGAGATTTTACCCCACCGGGGTACTGATGTTCCCACTCACCTCCAGCCTCAGGCCAGCCTGGGTCATGGGCATGCACATGGCCAGAGAATGCAGGGAGGTCTCTGACGTGGACCTGGAACCCTAGCATGTGGGCCAAGCTCACAGTGTTTTACCACTGAACCACCATCCAACCTCTGAGCTCCCAGTTTTTATTTTTTTAAAAATCAGCCATGTGGGAATCTAGCACTCTTTTTTTTTTTTTGAGAGGTTTTTAATATAGGGTGCATGTGCTTGACAGAGACAGAGAGAGACAGAGAGAAATCACCCCCCCGGGGGGATGGCCACACCGCAATCCCTTCTCCTCCATTCTCCTCTCGGGATCTTGGGCATGCACGCACACGTGCACAGTGTGAGTTTAAGCCACCGGGTCCGGGACTTGAACTGTGGTCGACTACATGGGAGTCCAGCGACATAGCCATTACGCTAACTGCTGGTCCTGGAATCTAGCACTCTTAACCACTGCACCACCTGTCAGCCCCCAAGCTCCCATTTTTCAACACTGCAGGAGGAATCTTCGGTCTTTATACATCTATAGATTTATACATTTCTCCCAATGCCAACATTTAATAATTAAACTTGAATTTTCAGTAACTGTTTCTCAGTCACTAAGGTCTTCTATTTTTATAAATTTCTCCTACTTTTAGTCAACGGAAGAGTGACCTTTCTTTTACATGTGCTGATTGACCAACGATATATACAGCGCTCTGCTAGGGTCCATGAAGGCCAAGTGTGAGACAGTGTGAGATAAGTGTGAGACAGCGAACTTGTTCTTAAGGGAAGTACTATTCTCTTTTTTGTTTGTTTTTTCCTCTTAGATTCCTGCTATAAGATGAATCTGCTCGCTGTAGAGACAGAGAGAAGGAGAAATTGCAAAATGGCCCCCCTAGAGACGGTCATACTGCAATCACCTCTCCTCTGTTCTCCTCTGGGGACTCTGGGCATGCACACACATGTGCCTAGCATGTTCCCTAAGCTGCTAGGTCTGGAACTCAAGCCATGTGGGATCCAGCACCTTAACCACCTAATCACCTGCTGACCCACTATCATTTATTTATTTACTTGCTTATTTATTTATTTTAAAATAATTATTTTATTTAACTTTATTTATTTATTTTAATTTGGCCAGAAAGGCACAGAGTGAGTGAGAGAGAGAGAGAAAGTGAGAAAACAAGTTGCCAGGTCCGGGATTTGAACCGCAGTCGGCCATGTGTGAGTCCAGCGACTCTAACCATCAGCCACCTGCCGGCCACCAGTTTTTTGTTTTTTTTTTTTAAGCATACATATGAAAGAATTTAGAGAACATGATACGTAATAAATACATTTTATGCATTTAAATATACAGACATCTACTTGTTTTAATCCCTACCTGTTGACTCTGCGAGGCCGTTTTTCCGGTTTGATATCCACATCATAGTGATACACATCTATTTTAGGAATCTGAATCTGAAAGTGATTGGCTAAAAGTCGAATTGGTTTCCCAACAGTGCCAAGGCCAGGACGACGAGGCGGCTGAAACAGGTTGGCTGGAGGTCCTAAAGAGATGAAAAAAACATTTGCTGTGCTATTCGGCCATAAAGGGTTCATCTCACTTGCAGGGTAATGACTTTTTTGTTTGTTGTTCTTGTCTTCCTATAGGATGCGTGCATTCCCCAGAGAAAGCGAAGGAGGGAAAGTGAGAAATCACCCCCCGGGGGTGGTCACGCAGCAATTCATCCTCCTCCAGTCTCTTCTTGGAACTCTGGACATGCATGCTTACATGCTTGGTGTCATTCTCAAGCCACAGGTCCCGGATTTGAACAGCGAGGCCAGCCACGTGGGCCCCAGTGCCTTAAATTCCACACCACCGATTGGCCTGATTAACTACAATGATTGAGATCCTTTTTTGTTTTTCTTTTTTCACTGCCAGAGGGCGTGTACTCACCAGAGACCAAAAGAGAGAGAAAGAAGGGAAAAGAAGAAAGCACCCCATGGGGCATGGTCATCCCGTATTCCCTCCTCTTTTTATCCACCCTGTTGGGATTTAGGGGACACACACAGATGTCCAGTGTGCTTTTCATGTCCCTGGGGTTGAGACTCCAACCATGGCTGGCCACGTGGGATCGGGTCTCCAGAGCTACTAATCTATCAGGCTGGCCTAAAGAGCTTGCTAGTCACTTAATATGTGCTGGTATATGGAGTTTCAGGTTTTTTGTTTTTGTTTTTTTAGTTTTTTGCTCTAGGGCCTGTGCACTTGCCAGAGAGAAGCAAAGAGACACAAAGGGAAAGTGAGAAGGCGTCTCCTGGGGGAATGGTCACACCACAATCCCTCTTCCACCAGTCTCCTCTCAGGATTTTGGGGGCGCGCGCACACACACACACACACTCTGAGAGTGATTTTCAAGCTGTCAGGTCCAGGACTTGAACTATACAGCTGGCTATGCTGTATCCAGTACCTTTTATATTTATATATATATATTTTTTTATTTGTTCATTCATTTATTTTTTAATTCGACCAGAGAGAAAACACAGAGAGAGAGAAAGAGGAAAGTGACAAAACACACAAATCCAGGACCAGGACTTGGAACGTGGTCAGCCACATGGGAGTGTCCAGCGCCTTAGCCCTCACACCACCTGCTGGTCCTGGATTCAGAATCTTAATCTCCATGCCACATGTTGTCCCCTTGGGTGTCTAACTTAAGATTCTCAAGATTTCTAAATATTGATCATTCAGATGCCATGTTGCTATCTTTTTGAATAAGAGAACATCAAAATGAGACTGACAGTAAGAGCAGGTGGCATGGTGGTTAAGGTGCTGGACATATCAACTGTGGTTCGAGTCCCAGATCTGACAGCTTGCTTTCTACTTGCCCTATCTCTGTCTCTGTCTCTTTCTGGTGAGGGTATGTGCCCTGAAGCAAATTTTAAAATAGTGGCTGGCCACAGTTCAAGTCCTGGCCCTGGCAGCTTGCTTTCTCACTTTCTCTCTTTCTCTCTCACTCTCTGTCCCTCTCTGGTTGAATTAAAATAAATAAATAAATAAATAAAGATAAATAAAATAATTCTTTAAAAATAAATAAGTAAATAAATAAATAAAACTAGCTCTAAACTCTGGGGACTATCATCCCAGTTGAAGATGATCCATGAAACCCCATAAATGAGCCTACATTAATTATGCAGACAGATTAGATAGCAGCTATACTGAGCAATTCATATGCTTAACTTTTAAAAGTATTTTATTTAGGATTTATTTATTTACTTACTTAATTTGACCAGAGAAGGACAGAGTGAGAGAGATGGAAGTGAGAAAGCAAGCTGCCAGGTCTGGTACCAGAACTGTGGTCAGCCATGTGGGAGTCCAGCACCCGTAACCCCTATGCCACTTGCCAGCCCGATATGTTAAATTTTGACAGTGAAACAATACCAAAATTGCAAGACATTTTTTTAAAAATCTATAATCTAATATTTTTAGAATCTGGAAAATCTGAGATTTCCTGGTCATAAGATCTAGTTTATTTATTCAACAATAATTTATTCATTTATTATGTGTATAATCTATACTATGGATTCAGGAAGAAGACAGAGACTCTCTCCTGAAGGAATGCAGTCTAGACCAGTGGTTCTTTTTTTTTTTTTTTGGAGAGGTTTTTGCCATAGGGCACGTGCGCTTGCCAGACAGAGAGAGATAGAGAGACAGAAAGCGAGAAATCACCCCCCAGGGGGGATGGCCACGCCGCAATCCCTTCTCCTCTCAGGATCTTGGGCACCCATGCACACGCGCCCGGCGTGAGTTTAAGCCTCCGGGTCCAGGACTCGAACCAAGGTCAACTACATGGGAGTCCAGCGACATAGCCATTACGCTAACTACTGGTCCCTATTGTTTTTCATAACTACACCAGGATACAGTGGGTAGGGGTGAAGGATACTGCTAAGCATCCTCCAATAAACAATACAGCCCCTCACAACAGTTTCCAGTTCAGGGTCCACCAGTGGCGTGGTGGGTAAGGCACTGGATCCCGCATGGCTGACTGCGTGCTTTGAGTCCTAGACCAGGCTGCTTGAAAAACACACGAGGTGGGGCCAGCAGGTGGTGTGGCAGTTAGGGACGCTGTACTCCCATATGGCCGACCCTGGTTCAAAGCCCAGATCTGGCAGCTTGCTTTCTCACTTTCCCTCTCTCTCTCTCTGTCCCTTTCTGATCAAGTTAAAATAAATAAATAAAATTAAATAAGATAATTCTTTGAAAGAAAGAAAGAGAGAGAGAGAGAGAGAAAGACAAACACACCAGGCATGTGTGCATGCATGCTCAAAGTCTCAAAAGGAGAACAGAAGGGATTATAGGGTGGCGCTTGCTGGGGGTGCTTTTCCACTTTCTCTCTCTCTCTCCCTGGAGGATGCATATGGCCTATAAAAAAAAGAAAAAGAAAAAGAAAGAAAAATCATCCCTTCCAAAATATCAGTAGTGCTGAGGTTCAGAAACCCTGGTCTAAGGAGTGTTTCCAGATGATGTCATTGATGGTTCACAAGGCAGTCCACAGAAATAAAGACTCCATAAGTTAAAGAACCCTTTAGAACCCAGGGACCAGTGGATGGCATAATGGTTACATTGCTGGACTCTCACATGGCCAACTGTGGCTTGAGTCCTGGACCCGGTGGCTTGAAAATCATGCAGGGTGCATGTGTGTGTGTGTGCTCAGATTCCCAGAGGAGAATGGAGAAGGGATTGCAGCGTGACCGTCCCCTCTGTGGGGTGATTGCTCATTTTCTGTCTCTCTGTCTCTCCATCGAGCTCACATGCACTACAGCAAAAAATCCCTCTTAAAAAGAAAAAAAGAACCCGCGCATACTCTCTCCTTTCTTAAAATTCCAATGTGTATGATCATACCAGAATCTCTAAAATAAACCATTATTTACCCAACCTACCTTTCTACAAAATTCTCTGTTTAAAAATCTAACATCTATTGGGCCAACAGACGATGTGGTGGTTAAGGCTGGACTCCCACATGGCTAATCATGGTTCAAGTCCTGGACCAGGCAGCTTGCTTTTCCACTTTCTCTCTGGTGAGCACACATGTCCTATAACAAAATTTAAATAATAATAACAATGATAAATAAAATTAAATAAATATTTCTTTTTTTTTTTAATCTAACATTGAGGGACCAGCAGATGGTGTAATGGTTACATCACCAGACTTCCACGTGGCTGAACTACAGTTCTAATCCTGGAGCTGAGGCTTGAAACTCACACCAGGTGTGTGTGTGTGCGTGCACGCCCAAAATCCTGAGAGGAGAATGAAGAAGGGATTACAACATGGCCTTCCTCCTCAGGGAGTGATTTCTCACTTTCTGTCTCTGTCTGTCTGTGTCTCTCCAGGGAGCACATGTGCCCTGTAGCAAAAATATCACTCTAAAAAAAAAAAAAAACTAACATGTATTAAGAATCACCAAGAAAGGATTCTGTGGCACACAGTCTTAGGAGATACTTGGCTAGAAAAAACTTATCTAGTGGCCACTGGCCTACAGAACAAACATCTTTTCTGCTATGAAGAGGTGTTGAGCAATGTAGACTGCTGTCACAGTGGAAATGACAAGTTCTCTTACTTCCATGGCATTTCACTGGCAACAAAGACAGCTGCTGAAGGAGAGAAAACTTTGAAGGAAAAAGCTGCTCTGGTCTAGCCTCACTTAGGAAACCAGAGGCAGTCTGAATGACATGTATGTGGACAGGTCTTCATACGCTAATAGTTCAAAGTACTAAAAATCTTTATTTTCTGTTTTTTGCCATAGGGTACATGCACTCAGAAAGCCACCGGGGGTGGCCACACTGCAATCTCTTCTCCTCCGTCCTCTTCTTGGGATTTTTTTGGACACAGACAAGCATCTGGCATGTTTTTCAGCCACTGGGTCTGGGATTTGAACTGTGCCATGGGCCATGTAAGATCCAGCTGCTTAACCACCATGCCACAGCTGGCCCAGTGTTGAAAATCTTTTTACACATTGAATTCATTGCCCATTCTCCCCCTAACTTTTCCTTATCCCTCAAATCTCAGTTCAGGTGTGTGCGACCTCTTGGGGAAGCTTTTCTTGATTCTTGCAACTGGAGGATCCATCTTCTGTGTTCCCAAGACTCTCTCTATGTAGGGGAGCACTTAGCACTGGGATGAGAAGCTATTTATTAAATTACTCTGTCTCCTCCATAGACTGTAAACTTTGAGAAGAAACAGACCCTCAGTGCATAATTCAATACCTAATTCAACAGAAAGCATGTTGTAAAAATTCAATAAATAGGGCCAGCAGGTGGCATGGCAGTTGAGGTGTTGGACTCCCACATGGCCAACCACGATTTGGGTCCTGGACCTGATGGCTTGCTTTCTCATCTTCCCTTTCTCCCTCTGGTCAAATTAAAATAATAACAACAACAATAATAATAGCAATAACAGCAACAAATGGAATTAAATAAATCATTCCTTAAAAAGAAAGAATTCAATCAATGCTGAACTGGGGACCAGCAGTTAGCGGAATGGCTATGTCGCTGGACTCCCACATAGTCGACCACGGTTTGAGTCCCAGACCCGGTGGCTTAAAACTCACGCTGGGCGTGTATGTGCCCAAGATCCCGAGAGGAGAATGGAGGAGAAGGGATTGCGGTGTGGCCATTCCCCCTGGGGGGTGATTTCTTGCTTTCTATCTCTCTATCTCTGTCTGTCTGGAGAGTGCACGCGCCCTAAAGCAAAAACTGCTAAAAAATAAAAATAAATGCTGAACTGAATAGTACTAATGATATCAGATACAAATTAAACAGAAACCTAGTTGTCCCTACTATATAAGAATTGAGGGAACCAGCAGTTAGCGTAATGGCTATGTCACTGGACCCCCACGTAGTCGACCGTGGTTCGCGTCCCGGACCCGGTGGCTTAGAACTCACTCCGGGCGCCTGTGCGTGCATGCCCAAGATCCCGAGAGGAGAATGGAGGAGAAGGGATTGCGGCGTGACCATCCCCCCGGGGGGTGATTTCTCGCTTTCTGTCTCTATGTCTCTCTCTGTCTATCTGGCGAGCGCACGAGCCCTATAGCGAAAACCTCTCCAAAAAAAAAAAAAAAAAAAAAGAATTGAGCAAAAGCATGTAACTTACATGAAAAATAGTATGATTGCAGAGTTCCACTTCAGAGCTATAGGGAATCTACTCTGAGTGTGGTAACACGAACAAGGTAAGAAATAAATCATAAATAACAGCAGAGGTGATAGGTGGACTGAATTAACCCAGTTAAACCATATAGGTAAGTGAGCCCTGTGTAAGTACCTGTAAGTAACAGAAATATACATGTTAAGTAACAGATACATGTAAGTAACAGAAATATCAAAACCTGGAAGAAATCCAGCTTTATAATCAAAATTTGGAAACAAAAATTTGCATCAAATGACTTACCTAAGGACTCACAGTTTGGATGTTTATTTATTTATCATTATTAAAATTTTTAGAGAGATTTTTGCTATAGGGCATGTGTGTTTGCTGGAGAGACAGAGAAAGATAAAGAGACAGACAGTGAGAAATCACCCCCCGGGGATGTGGCCATGTTGTGATCCCTTCTCCATTCTCTTCCTGGGATTTTGGGTACATGTGCACATGCACCTGGCATGAGTCTGAAGCCACTGGGCCCAGTACTGGAACCACAGCCGCCTATGTGGGAGTCCAGCGATGTAACCATTACATCATCTGCTGGTCCCAGCTTGGATTTTTAAACAATGCCTGGAGTACAGATCTCTTAACTCCTAGTCTACTGCTTTTTCTTCCCCAGGGCATTCCACGGTCCTATGGTATCTCTGAAGTACTTGATGGCAAAGGGGCAGGGGCAGAGGGATAGCAAGAAAAGGGATTAAGAAATGGAGAAAAGTAAATATTGTATGTGTCTCTTTTCCTTGTCAAAAGAGAAAAGTTTGAACGTGAGTGATCATTTCTTTTCTTTCTCTTTTTAAGGTTTTTGTCACAGGGCTCATGCTCTTGCCAAGAGAGACCATGAGAAATCACTCCAGGAGGGATGGGTGCAATGCAATCCCTTCTCTTCCTTTTTCCTCCTGGGATTTTGGGCACACACACACACACACACACACACACACGTGTGCAAGTGTGATTTTCATGCTGCCAAGTCCAGGACTCAAACCATGATCACCATGTGGGAGTCCAGCGCTTCAACCACTACACCACCTGCTGGCCCAGTGATCATTTATTTAAATAAGTTTAAAACGTTTATTTAGAAGCTATATTCTAAAAGTTCCCATTCAAACGCTGAATTTTGCACACGGCCTCCGTAATGAAGCGGTGAAACATGGTGGCTGAGTCTCTGAATCAGACTACCCGGTTTACAGTCCTCCTTTCACCACTCCCCAGCTGTACGGCTTTGGGCCAGTTTCTTGGCCTCGCTATGCCTCACTTTCCTCATCTACAAAACAGGGGTGTGTGTGATAACACAGCACCTGTCTCCTAAGGACAGTGTGAGGATTCCATAAAATGGTGTGTGCAGAAGGACTTGTAATTGTGCTCAGTAAGTGTGAGCTGCTATGACTGCACTTGCATAAATGGTATAATTAGTGCTCATGGTCCCAAAGGTCCTGACTTGGGGGCCATCCCAAAATTTAAGGGCCATCCCAAAATTTAACTTTTTCGTCAAAAAGTTCCACTCTCTGAAAAGGAAGCAACTCTGACTTGATGAGCATAAAGAGGACAACCTTAAGTAAAAGGCATTAAATTAGGAGTCAGATGATCTAGACTCTTGTTCTCAATTCGCCACTTAGCCTTGAGACCTCGAGGAAGTCATCCATGCTTCCTGAACCTCACCTTCCTCATACATAAAAATGGGAATAAACACTGCCTTGACTACCTCCCAGGGGATCCCATGAGCTAGTAGATATGAAAGCACTTTCCAAATGATAAAGCACTGCAAAAGCAGGTGATAACCAATATTACCAAAAGAAATGGAAATCTAGTTCACTGAATCCCAGTGATGGGGCAGGGGAGAGTGGGGCAGGGCAAAAACTAAGATGACTCAGTGACTGCTCAGCTGAGAAGGGCAGAGAGCACTAGGTTTAGATGTGCACCAACAGAGAAGCACGGATGTTTCAGTTCCAAAACAGCCCGGATGAAATGTCCCCTAAGACCATCAATTCCCATTGTTCTGATTCAAGGCTCAGCCAGCAGCTTCTTAATAATTGGGTTTCCAAGGTACTGCAGTACCAAAAAAGGAGTTTATTAGACAGCAGATGGAAAAATACTCCTCTCAATAGAAATAACTTATAAATGTGGTTACTGAGAATTCCTTTTCCACAGGCTGAACAATCTTAGGTGAACAATGATAAGTCCTCAGACCTGCAATAGCTAAAATTAAAGCAAGAAAGTCTTTGGGCAGTTGCTAACACTACCAGGCTCGTCCTTCCCATGAAATCCAGCTTGTGCACAGCCTCCTTCCATATCAGCTCATAAATGCAACAGTTGCTTCAATGTCCAGTTACTCTCGAGAGGGCAGGAGCATTTGTTGAGTGTCTCTAACAAGACTTGTCACATACATTATCTCCCTTCATTCTCACAACAATCTTGCAGCACGTAATTATTATTATCCTCATTTTAAGATGAGGAAATGAAAGTTCAAAGGAATTAAATAGTTTGCCCAGGGTCATACAATTATTAAATTACTAGACTGGATTGGAACAGAAGTCTGTGACAGTCCTAAAGTCCTAATTGTGTCTTTAGCTGGGAGATATCACTGAAACAACCTGGCATAAGACATGGAGGTTTATCAAACAGTCTTAATATGACAAACCAATTTGCTTCTCTTTTTTTGAGAGGTTTTCCGTTATAGGGCACGTGCGCTCACCAGACAGACAGAGAGAGACATAGAGACAGAAAGCAAGAAATCACCCCCCCAGGGGGGATGGTCACGCTGCAATCCCTTCTCCTCCATTCTCCTCTCAGGATCTTGGGCACGCACGCACATACACCTGGCGTGAGTTTTAAGCCACCAGGTCCGGGACGCGAACTGCGGTCGACTATGTGGGAGTCCAGCGACATAGCCATTATGCTAACTGCTGGTTCCCACCAATTTGTTTCTTAAAGGTATATGAAATTTGGCTATGAGGACTTTTAAAAAACACTTTAAGCAGCAAATTCATTGGAGTTTAATCACTCAAGTACGCAAGCAAGTTCTTTTTGTTTTTTAAAGAATTATTTAATTTCGTTTATTATTATTTTTAACTTGCTATAGGGCTCGCATGCTTACCAGAGAGAGGGGGAGAGAGAGAGAGAGAGAGAGAAAGCAAGCCGCCAGGTCCAGAATTCAACCACAGTTGGTCATGTGAGGGTCCAGCACCCCAATCATCACTCCACCTGCTGACCTGGCAAATAAGTTCCAGTCTAAGTAAACAAACCTGCAATGTTTCCAAACTCAAATGGTAAACTGAATTTTCCATGCACTTAAAAAAGAAAAAAAAAAGAAACAGTCTAAACTAAGTCCACTCTGTAGAAAAGGTCTGAGTATTAAAGTTAGTTCTTGCAGTCCCTAAACTCTGCTTTTCTTAGCCAAGACACTAGGAACAGTCTCACCTGCCAGGCACCTGGTCTCATCCAGGCCCCAACTGACAGGGGCACTCCTCACTGGGTCGCAGCCATGGCCTGGTGGCACCAGGTGTCTGATGTCTTGGCTAAGAAAGGGAGAGTCGGAGATGGAGGTGAGAGCCCCAGGCTCCCATCTGCAGGGCCTCTGGGCCAGCATGGAATGGTTCCTGTGGTTTGGGCAGAGTGAGGAAGATAACCAGAGGCCATTCCTATCCACAGCTAATTACAGTTTCCCAAACACTTTCTCCTTCATTTGATCCTTAACCACTCATAACCCAATTAGAAGAGAGCTCGGGACATGGAAGCCTGTGCTGGAGAGGACTGGCGGAGAACTCCCCTGTCACTCGAGGGCTAGCCCAGGCCACTCTGGGGCTGACACACAGACTGACAGAGAGCGACACCAGCCCGTGTTCTCCGAGACTTCGGGAGCTGGGAAGAAAAGGTGGGCATTTTGGCCCTCGGCCTTCAGAGATCTTGAGAGGTGTTTGGGGGAAGTTCTCCTTCATTTAAGGGCTCTGGACCTCCTGCCAGTGCAAAGAAAAACAGGGCTGCTGCCCTAGACCAGGAATACCCAGGTCGTAGGTGGGAGCTTTCTGGTCTGGCCAGGCCTCCGCGCACCGGGCGCTGACCGCCCTTTCCGAGGCCCAAACTAGCCTCGCCACGACCCGGGCGCACAGCTCACCTCCCGAGGTGAGTCAGGTCTCCCCTACCCTTCCTGGGCCTTCCTCCCTTAGAAATTCAGCTCCTGCCCAGGACTCCAGGCTGGGGCGCGGTCCCCGCCCCCGAGGCCCGGGTCAGCACCCTCCGCCGTGCAGCGGGGCGCGGGTCCCCTTCCCCGAGGCCCGGCCGCCCGGGGCAGCGACAGTCCCACCCGCCCCGCGCCCCGGGT
>NW_006159717.1:507284-516177 GCF_000334495.1 Tupaia belangeri chinensis
GTCCCGGGACTCGGCCGGCACTCGGCCCGCCTCCCTCCCCGCTCGCGGGCCTCCTCCGTCTCTCCTGGGCCCAGGAGCTCCAGGCTCACCTCGCCAGGGCTGCAGCCGACCCGCACGCCCTGCCCTCCCCTCCCTGCAGCCCCTCGGGCGCGGGCCCCTCCGCGCAGCACTCCCCGGAGTGTGAGAAGGGCGCTGCTTCGGTGGGTGCCCTCGCCCTGGCAGCCCGGAGCTGCGAGCAACGCCCCCAAGGCGCCGGGCAAGCTCACAGGGTTTGCAGTTCGGGCTTGGAGTTGGAAATGGGGTAACAGCCCGAGAAGCAGCCCGCCGTCCACCGGTTAAAAAGGCACGGCGTGTGTCGTATTTAGCGAGGGCCCTCCTGACGACGGACACGCACTGGGTCGCTTCCACAACGGAGAGGTGTCCTTGCCCAGAACTGGAGGCTGCCGGTCCCAGATGAAGGTGTCAGCCGGGTTAGTTTCTTCTGAGTCCTCGCCATCAGTTCTACACGGTGGTGTGTCTTCACGTGGTCTTCCCTCTGCACCTGCCCGTGTCCACATTTTGCAAGGGCGGTCGTAATGAATTAGGGTCGACCCTAATGACTTCATTTTGCCTTAACTGCGTCTTCAAAGACCCTGTCTGTAAGTACAGTCACACTACAGGGAGCAGGGGAGCAGGAATCCGGCGGGAACCCAGGGAGACTTCACAGTAGCATGTGCGGTAAGATGCTCACCCCAGTACCTGCCCTGTGCAGTCAGAGAACCGTAATTTTGCGCTGGAGTCGCACTGTGGCCAGGGGCTGTATTCTGGCTGTCACACCGTCATTTATCTTCACTAGAAGGCATTTGTACAGATGCGGAAACAGAAGTGCCAGGAAGCTGTCAGGCCCTGCGTTAGATGCTGCCACAGAGGAGCACAGAGAAATTGGAGTTCAGAATCTTGCACGCAAGGCTGGCTGATTCCGTCCTTGGCCAGCTGTGGCCCTGGCACTTGGAACCTCGTAAGGAGATCCCTCTGTACTAATACCATATCACTAATTGCACACCACTCTCTAACTGGGTGTTAGCCGGCAACAATAACCGGGGTGGAAAGTTCAGGGCAGAGCGTGCTGGATAGATGCACAATGATGTACAGCCAAGCACAGAAGGAAGCCCAGGAGGGGTCAACTTTTGAGTTCAACCTAGTCAGCCGCCTCCCTTTCTTCCCACCCCAGACTGAGTTCCTCCCACAGTTTAAGCACCGCTGCAGGCTCAAATAGCCTGGTAACCCACTTCCTAACTCATTTTCTCTGTCTCCTATTTGGTATGATGAGTAGAGACCACAGCTTGGTCCCTGGACTGTAGCTAATGCTACCACTCGCCTGAGAACCCCGAGTGTGAGCATATTAATAGTTACCCACATTTCCAGTCGGACCCCAGTGGCTCACTCCCTCATGTCTCTCAGCCCCATCATTCCTGACCACTCTGTTCACTGTCATCCTCATTCCGAAACCCCACTCCCACTCAGGCACCCACCGCCCCCTTCCATAGAGCCCTCCCAACCAAGGTTCTGTCACCAGTAAACTCCCCCACCTCCAGCCTGTTTGGCAAGCCCTCCCTCCACTTCCTGCTGTGGCTAAGAAGTCATGGCCCAGAATACCACTTCCCCTTCAGTTCTCTCTGACAGCGGCTACTCATTCACTCATTCTTCTACACCCCTCCCGTCTCCAGAAGAAGACAGGGAGGAGCAGAGAATTGGCAATGCATTTGCTTCATTGCACCAAACCTTGAATTCTTACATACTAAAACCACTTGCCATCTCGCCAAACCAAGGAGCCCCTTGGCGGTATAACTCAGCTCCTGGTCCTGTGTTTCAGTGCAGGCCCGGCTGCCACTGTTCTATAACTCCCTTTTTTTTACTCTCTCTTTTTGGAGAGGTTTTTGCTATGGGGTACCTGAGTTTACCAGAAAGACAGAGAGACAGAGAGACAGAAAGACAGAAAGCAAGAAATCACCCCCCAGGGGGGATGGCCATGCCACAACCCTTTGTCCTCCATTCTCCTCTCGGGTTCTTGGGTATGCATGCACACGCGCCTGGCATGAGTTTAAGTTGCCAGGTCCGGGACTCGTACCACAGTTGACTACGTGGGAGTCCAGTGACATAGCCATTACGCTAACTGCTGGTCTCTGTGCCGTAACTCTTTGAGGGCAGGCCTCATGCCCTACTCAGGTATTCAGGTGTGTGTTTCTGTTGTGTAACAACCTACCAAGCCCCACATGTCTATTTTGAGAAATTTTATGGAATGAATGAATAAGCAGGCAAATGTGTAAACAGTGGACTAGGAATGGCTCATTGGAGGTTGCTAGCGGAGAACCTCTGAGGGAAATGCCAGCTCTAGAGAGCATAGGTTTTTGAATCAGAAGGTCTCGGGTTCAAATCCTGATTCCCAGCACTAGCTCTAAGTTCCTTTGCCTACTGCTCAAAGATGTCTCCAGGAGGAAGCTAAAGCATGTGTGTGCAGGCTCCTGTGTGTCTGGCACTGAGTAAGTAAATGCCCAATAACTACTGGTTCTCCTTTCTCCCCACTGATCCCCCAGCTAGAAGCCCCACTGCAATGTCTCCGCTTCCCACTGCTGTCTTGCTATCTCTTGGACGACAGCGAGCTCATGATCTCACTGAGCTCAGAGAGGAGATCGGAGCCCTTGGGAATGAGCACATTTACACGTCTTGTTTGTGCCTGAGCCACCCGAGGACTGGACCTGGCTCATCCAGCTGGGAGTGACAGCAGGCACAGAGAACATGCTGGGTCAAGGCTCACGAAGGAGACAGAACCTCTTGAATGTGTCAGTACTCCCCTGAGGCCAGGCTGTGCCGGAGAAGCCTCACTACGAGACACTGTGCCAAAAGGCAGGGCCCCAGCCATCGGTGCCGCTGTGGCCCTCCTACCCTTGTCTGGGCTACTGGTCTCCAGTGGTGCTCTGCCTCCCCAGCTTCTCCTCATATCAGCCTCCCTCCAAGCCCGGAGCTCAGTTCAGGAGGAGCGTCTTTGTGGCTGACCAGTCGAGCCAGGGACTTTCACTTTATTTTTGGCTGGTAAACCCCAGACAAAAATCATCAGCAAAAGCTGAAGTGAAGCCACTCTGGCTAAGGGGAACTGGGATGCATGTTGAGCCCATCTTGCCAAAGGCTACCTCCTGGCATCTAAATGAAATTTCTGCCCACCTGCTCCTACTCCACTGGCAGCATCTTTTGATTTTCTTTTTTTCTTTTTTTTTTTTTTTTGAGAGGTTTTTGCTATAGGGCACGTGCGCTCGCCAGACAGACATAGAGAGACAGAGAGACAGCGAGAAATCACCCCCCAGGGGGGATGGTCACACCACAATCCCTTCTCCTCCATTCTCCTCTCAGGATCTTGGGCACGCACGCACACGCGCCCGGCATGAGTTTTAAGCCACCGGGTCCGGGACACGAACTGTGGTCGACTACGTGGGAGTCCAGCGACATAGCCATTACGTTAACTGCTGGTCCCTTGATTTTCTTTTTTCATTGTCAGAGGGTGCATGCACTCACCAGAATGAGAAAGAAAGAGAGGGAGAGGGAAAGAAAGCATCCCTCAGTGGGGTGTGGTCATGCTGCAATCCTGTCTTCTCCATTTTCCATCCTGTTGGGATTTTGGACATGCACACACTTATTTAAGAAATTTTGTGATCAATAAAATGTGGGGGGGGAAGGAATGGGAAACAACTGTAGACACCAGAGATAGTGTGGGAGGAGGGTGGGAAATGGCAGAGGGTCAGAAATAGGGGTTAAAATATGTGTGTGTGTGTGTGTGTGTGTATGTATATATACACATACATATAAAACTAGAAATGGAAAATTATTGACAATAACATGAATGATTAAGCCACGATGCAGTATATTATGGATGGGAAATCACATTTTGTATGCTATGACGATGCTCAGGGAATGAATGTAAAGGAATTAATTTTAAAACGTTTCAGAAAGAAAACTCATGGAAATATGTGTAATGGGAAAACTATGTATGAATTTCAAAAAGTTTTTGTACAAAAATAAATTTATACTTTAAGTGTAAAAACATTAAATTAAATTACATTAAATTTAAAAATTGGGGAACCAGCAGGTGGCATGGTGGTTGAGGTGCTGGACACTCCCACATGGCCAACCACTGTCCAAGTCCCGGACCTGGTGGCTTACTTTCTCACTTTCTCTCTCTCTCTCTCTCTCTGGTCAAATTAAAATAAATGAATGAGTTCTTTGAAAAAATGTTTGTTTTCTATATGGCGTTCATGCTCATCAGAGAGAGGCAGAAAGAGAAAGTGAGGCATCGCTTCCTTGAAGGGAGTGGCCATGCTGTAACCCCTTCTCCACCTTCCTCTTGGGATTCTGGGCACACATGCCCATGTGTCCAGCATGCCTTTCATGCCGCCAGGTCTGAGACTCAGGCTGTGCTGTCGGCCGCTTTAACCACCACCCCACAGACTGGCCCTATTTTTAAGGATCTTTTAAAGAAGTTATAGACATCTTTGTGAGTAGTATCTCATTTGGGTTTTAGTTTACATTTCCTTAAGGACTCATGATGCTGAGTATCTATTTATGTGCTTATGGCTGTGTTTTTTCTTGGGAAAAGTGTCTTTTCCAATCACCTGTCCTTTTAGAAGCTGGGTTTCACACAGCAAGCTGCCATGGCTAGCTGCTGCTGTTTGGTGGGTTGAGGCCATATGAGAGGTCTGGATCCTATTCCTGGCCCAGCCTAAAAGTCTAGGCATGGTGATGGCATGCCTGCAGTCCCGGCTACTCAGGAGGCTGAGGCAGGAGGATTGACAAGATGGCAAGATTCTATTTAGATACCACATACACACACCAAAAAAACTGGATCTTCCTTTTTTTAAAAAAAAAAGAAAAAGGAATTATTTTATTTAACTTTATTTATTATTTTCCAGTTCGATCAGAGAGAGACAGAGAGGGAAAGTGAGAAAGCAGCCCGCCAGGTCCAGGACTTGAACCATGGTTGGCCATGTGGGAGTCCAGTGCCTTTAACCACCATGCCACCTGCTGGCCCCTGTCTCTCTTCTTTTAGTATTGAATTGTAGATGTCCTTTATACATCCTATGTTCAAGTCCCTTATCAGCTATACGATTTGTAAAACATTTTTCCACTTTATAAGATATTTCACCTTCTTTATGGTGTCTTTTGAAGCACAAAAGTTTCTCATTTAGAGCAAGTCCAATTTATCTATTTTTTTCTTTGGATGCTTGTCTTTCTTTGTGTGTGTTTAATTTTTTTTTTTTTAACTGCCAGAGCGAGAGAGAAAGTGAGAGAGCGCCTCTCCACCCAGGGGAGATGGCCACACTGCAATCCCTTCTCCATTTTCCTGGCGGGATTTTGGGATCACGTGCACACGGTCCTGGCACGTTTCTCCAGTTGTCAGGTCCAGGACCCAAACCATGCAGTTGGTCACGTGGGATCCAGCCTCCTTAACCACCGTGCCACAGGCTGGCCTCACTTGTGCCTTTTTTGTTATCATAACTAAGAAACCTAATCCAAAGTCATGAATATCTATTCCTATGTTGTCTTCTAAGATTTTTATAGCTTTAGTTCTTGCCTTTAGGTCTTTGATCCAGTTCAAGGTAATTTTTGTATATGGCATAAGGTAGAGGTTCAAATTCTTTTTTTTTTTTTGCATCAGAATACCCAGTTGTCCAAGAAACGTTTGTTGAAATTGATCCGTTACATATGAGCTAGCATCCTTGTACAAAATCAGTTGAATATACATGTAAGGCTTTATTTCTGGTCTCATAATTCTATCAATCCTACTTTCTTTTTCTTTTTTTTTTTTTGAGAGAGAGATTTTTGCTATTAGGGCATGGGCACTTGCCAGAGAGACAGAAAGTGAGTAATTACCTCCCAGGGAGAAGGACACACCACAATGCTTTCTCCTCCACTATCCTCCTGGGATTTCGGGCAAGTTTCAAGCCATTAGGTCTGGGACTCGAACCATGGCTAGCTATGTGGGAGTCCAGCAATGTAACCATTACACCATCTGCTGGTCCCTCAATCCTGTTTTTGTCCATATGCCAGTATTACACTGTCTTGATTATTTTAACTTTGTGATAATTTTTCTTTCTTTTTTCTTTTTCTGTGCTATGGGGCATGCACACTCACTGGAGAGGGACAGAGAGAGGAAACTGAGGAAATCACTCCCAAGGAGGGATGGCCATGCCACAGTCCCTTCTCCTCCATTCTCCTCTTGGGATTTTGGACACATATGCACACGTGTGCCTGGTGTGTTTTTCAAGCTGCAGGGTCCAGGACTCAAACTATGGGAATTAGCTATGTAGGATCTAGCACCTTAATCACCAGGCCCTGCTGGCTGACTTTGTGGTAAATTTTGAAAACAGGAAGTATAAGCCTTTATTCTTCAAAGTGGTTTTGGCTATTCTGGGTTTCTGGCATTTCTGTATGATTTTCTTTTGTTTTGTTTTTTGAGAGATTTTTGCCTACAGAGCACATGCGCTCACGGAGAGACAGAGAGAGACAGACAGTGAGAAATAACCCCCAGAGAGGGATTGTCATGCCACAATCCCTTATTGCAGGATTTTGAGCACATACACAAATGCGCCTGGCAGGAGTTTCAGGCTGCCGGGTCTGGTTCTCGAACTGTGATCGACCATGTGGGAGTCTAGCACCTTAACCACTACCCAACCTGTTGGCCCCTTATTGTCATTTTAAGATCAGCTTGTTCATTTCTGTAAAAAAGGCAGAATTCTGATAGGGGATGCATTGGATCTGTAGATCAATTTGGGAAGTATTGCCATCTTAATAATATATTTTAAATTTTTTAAAACGTTATTTATTTATTTATTTTAATTTGATTAGAGAGGGACAGAGTGAGAGAAAGAGAGAGGAAAAGTGAGAAAGCAAGCCACCAGTTCTGGGACTTGAACTGTGCTTGACCATGTGAGAGTCCAGCGCCCTTAACCACCACACCACCTGCTGACCCCTCCATCTTAATATTTAATATCAAATATTCCAATCCACGAACATGGGATATCTTTCTATTTATTTAACTGTTTTTTTTTATTTCTTTCAACAATGTTTTATAGTTTCAAATACATAAAAAGCAGCCACTATTTTGGTTAAATTTACTTTGAAGCATTTTAGTATTTTTTTATGCTATTGTAAATGGAGTTATATTCTTAATTTCATTTTCAGATTGTTCATTATTAATGTATACCACTGATTTTTGTATTAAAGTCATACCTAAACTGACTTATTACCTTCTAACAGTTTGTCTGTGTACATGTGGATTCTTTAGCGTTTTCTATATTTAAAATTATGTCATCTGCAGATAGAGATAGTTTCACTTCTTCCTTTTTGATATGGGCTTTTTTCTTTTGTTTTCTTGCTTAATCTGGCTAGAATCTCAAGCACAACATTGAATAGAAGTGGCCCTCTTTTGTATTTCTGTGGGCTACTTTGTACATATTCATGGCCTAGGGACAAAGAATAGGTTGTCAACTGTATTTGATTTTACCATCTCTATTAATGAAATGGCATAGCTGGCAAGGACAATGCATCAGTCGACAAAAAAAGTGATGAATATGTTTCTTTTACATTCAGTCTTTATTTCTACTACAGTTTTTAACTAGGGCAATTGATTTTTATCTTTCTTCCTCAAGATAAATGGAATTAGTTAGATAGTGCAATAAACTTGGATTCAAATTTTATTTCTTTTTTTTTTTTTAAGAAATGGCATTTTCTTTTCTTTTTTTTTTTAAATTTATTTATTTTAATTTGACCAGGGAGAGACAGAAAGAGAAAGAGAGAGAGTGAGAAAGCAAGCCACCAGGTCCGGGACTCGAACCACGGTTGGCCATGTGGGAGTCCAGCGTCCTTAACCACCACACCACCTGCCAGCCCCCTATTTCTTTCTTTTTAAAAAACATTTGCTACAGGGTGTGTGCACTTGTGCAGGTACTCACACATGTGAGAGAATAATAGACATTCCCCAGGGGGATGAATGCTGAAATCACTTTCCTCCACTCTCCTCGCGGCCTGCATGTACATATCCCCAGTGTAAGCCATGTGGTCATGTGGGATCCAGCCACCTTAACCACCACACCGTCAGCGGGCCCTCAGATTCTAATTCTTTATTTTAATTCTCTAATAAGCCATGTGACTGTGAATAGTAATCTCAACTTTCTGAATCTTAGCTTCCTCAGCTGTAAAATGGATATGAGGGTTATGAGAAGATTAAAGTAATGAGTGGGAAACATTTTAACAGTGCTTAGCACTTTAAAAAGGGCTCAGAATGCTTCCGGCATGTCAGATCATTGCACTACCACTGTGCGACCATGGCTGGGTGCAGTTGTAGAATATTTTTAGGGGCCAGCAGGTGGCATGGTAGTTAAGACGCTGGTGTCTTAAAAATCACACAGGGCACATATGTGTGCATGCCCAAAATCCCGAGAGGAGAAGAAAGGAGAGGGATTGCAGTGTGATCATCCCCACGGGAGGTGATTTCTCACTTTCCCTCTCTCTGTTTCTCTCTGTCTCTATGTCTCTCCAGTGAGCGCACTTGCCTTATAGCCAAAAAAAAAGAAAGAAATACAAAAAAAAAGTGTAATATGTTATTATTAGTATGAATTTGGCATATACTTATATATGCACAAGTATAAACATATACAAAAAGGGTGCAGACTGTACACATTAATAGTTGGGGGGGACCAGCAGATGGTCTAATGGTTATGTTGCTGGACTTCCACGGAGTCAACCGTGGCTACCCCAAGACCCTGTGATGAGAAAACTGGGAGGCGACTGAGGGAGACTACAGATGGTCTGGACTCCTGGTGGTTGCAATTAGGATTTTTCGACTCAGTGATGGTGTGAAAGTGTG
>NW_006159717.1:516208-523160 GCF_000334495.1 Tupaia belangeri chinensis
AACTGTCCTACTGGTATTCATACAACCCTTTTGTTTTTCACTTTTTGTACAGTTCAGTAAATCACATGAGGTATTCAACACTTAAATCATAAAATATGCTTTGTGTTGGATGATCTGTAGGTTAATGTACATGTTCTGAGCATGTTTAAGGTAGGCTAGGCCAAGCTGTGGTGTTCAGTTGTTAGGTGTATTAAGTGCATTTTTGAATTATGATACTTCCAATTTATGATGGTTTATTGGGACATAACCCTTCCGTCAATTGAGAAGCATCTGCAGACATTTTCTTGTATATATTCTTGTTTTCATGGAATGTTTAATAGTATTGCATTCATATAGTATTTGAATGAAGCTGAAATAAGTAAGAATTAAGGTAATTAATTATAGAAAGATGGGAAAATAGAGACATCCCACATAATTTCTTTTTTTTTTTTTTTTCAGAAAGATTTTTGTTGTAGGGCACGTGTGCTTGCCAGAAAGACAGAGGGAGACAAAGAGACAGAAAGTGTGAAATCACCCCCCAGGGGAGATGGCCACACAGCAATCCCTTCTCCATTCTCTTCTCAGGATCTTGGGGTAGCCACGATTGACTACGTGGAAGTCCAGCAACATAACCATTAGACCATCTGCTGGCCCCCCTCCACATAATTTCTTATTTAAGACCAGAACAGCTGGGATCAGAGAATGGCATAATGGTTATGTCATTGTACTCCCACATAGTGGACCATAGTTCGAGTCCCAGACCTGGTAGCTTAAAACTCATACCAGGTACATGTGTGTGTGTACCCAAGATCCTGAGAGGAGAATGGAGGAACAGGTATTGTAGTATGGTCACCCCCCTGGGGAGTGACTTCTCACTTTCTGTCTCTCTATATCTTTCTCTCTCTGGCAAGTGCGTGGACCCTATAGCAAAAACAAAACCAAACCTCTCTCTAACAAAAATAAATAAATATGGGGCCAGCAAGTGGCATGGTGGTTGGGACACTGGACTCCCACATGGTTGACCACAGTTCGAGTCCCGAACCTGATGACTTATTTTCTCACTTTCTCTCTCTCTTTCTCTCTCTGTCCCTCTCTGGTCAAATTTAAAAATAAGTAAATAAATAAATAAAGTTCAATAAAATAATTATTTAAATAAATGAAATAAGAAAAGCCGTTTTTCTCAAAGTAGTACACGCTCATTTAAATGATCCATACTGGGACCAGCAGGTGGCATGGTGGCTAAGGTGCTGGACACTCCCACATGGCTGACCATGGTTTGAGTCCCAAACCTTGCGGTTTGCTTTCTCACTTTCTCTCTCTCTCTCTCTCTCTCTGGTCAAATTAAAATAAATGAATGAATAAATAAAATTAAATTTTAATAAATTCTTAAAAAATAAATAAATAAATGACCCATACTTCTGCATTTGAGCATCTTGCTCTCCAAAGGCAACTGTTTTTGATCATTTTTAATGTTTTATGGGGAATTCACTGCCACATTTTGAAGAAATGTGCTTATACTACCATTTGATTAGTCACTAAGATTATGTAATGACCACTGTAGAAGAATGTGAATTTAACTCTGTTCTCTTCCTATTCTCCCATTTCAGTTATGTCACCTTTTTAAATTTTTTACCTTATTTTCTTAACACATTGGTCTAATTTCCTACCTATTTTAATTATATTTCTTTTCTTGTTTAACGTTTTGGCTAATAATTGCCTTTATTTTATTTACTTTTTTTTTGAGAGGTTTTTGCTATAGGGCGCATGCGCTCGCCAGACAGAGAGAGACATAGAGGAAGAAAGCGAGAAATCACCCCCCAGGGGGGATGGTCACGCCACAATCCCTTCTCCTCCATTCTCCTCTCGGGATCTTGGGCACGCACGCACACGCGCCTGGCGTGAATTTTAAGCCACCGGGTCCGGGACGCGAACCACGGTCGACTACGTGGGAATCCAGCGACATAGCCATTACGCTAACTGCTGGTTCCCATAATTGCCTTTATTTTCATTTGCATAGTTCAGTGTCATGATTTACAAAGTATGTCTTTTTGGGCCAGCCAGTGGCTGGGGGGTTGAAGCAACTAGGTTCCACTAGATTCCACATGGCTGACTGTGTGGTTTGAGTCCTGGATGCAGCAGTTTGAAAAACATGCAGGACACGGGTGTGTGTGTGTGTGCCCAGAATCCTGAAAGGAGGAAGAAATGGAGAAGGGATTGTGATGTGACCATCCTCCATGGGCAGTGCTTTCTTACTTACCCTCTCTTTTTAAAAAAATATTATCTATCTATTTAATTCCATTTGTTATAATTATTTTTTAATTTGACCAGAGAGAGAGAGAGAGAAAGAAAGGAAAAGTGAGAAAGTAAGCCACCAGGTCCAGGACTTAAACCACAGTCGGCCATGGGGGAACCCAGCGTCTTTAACCACCACACTGCCACCTGCCAGCCCTGACTTTTTTTTTTTTTTTCTTTTGGAGAGGTTTTTTTGCTATAGGGCGCTTGTGCTCTCCAGACAGACAGAGAGACAGAGAGACAGAAAGCGAGAAATCACCCCCCAGGGGGGATGCCCACACCACAATCCCTTCTCCTCCATTCTCCTCTCGGGATCTTGGGCACGCACACACACACGCCCAGCGTGAGTTTTAAGCCACCGGGTCCAGGACGCAAACCGCGGTCGACTATGTGGGAGTCCAGCGACATAGCCATTACGCTAACTGCTGGTTCCCCATAATAGCTGACATTTTAAAACTAGAATAAAAGTATCAAAAGATACACTTGAAGACAATTCCTAGAGAGTAGGAAAAGAGATACAGAAAAGATAATAAAATGAAGAATACCCATCAAGCAAGTTTAGTAACCAATTTATGGGAAATCCAGAAAGAGGAAAAAGAGAAAACAAAAGAAATTATTGAAGAAATAGTACCTGCTAGATTTCAGAACTTAAGAAAAGAATTTTTAGAATAAAAGTGTTTACTTAGTGAATGATGATTTTTTTAAAACTCCACAGTCGTGTATATTATTTTGAAATTTCAGAACACCAGGTATGAAGAGATGATTCTATTAAAAGTCCCAGAGAGGAAAAATAGGTCACAGAGAAAGGGCCGTGAATCAGAATGGCTTCAGTGCTGTCAGCAGCAGTCCTGGGACACGACGGAGAAGGCCTTCAATGCTCTGAAGGAAAGCGATGTCTAACCCACAGTTCTGTCTCCACCAACGATCAGTCAAGAGCAAGAATAGAATAAAGACATTTCTAAAATGAAAAGCATCAAAAAATGAATGACTGTCCTCGTAGCCTTTTCCAGTAACTCCTGAGTGTGTGTTCCACAGACAAGGCGAGAGGAAGAGGGAATGTGGGATTTCATAAACACAGGTCCAATGGGGGGTTAAGGAGCATTCCAGGGTGACCACGTGGGGCAGGCCAAGGCAGCTAGTCCAGATCTAAGATAGAGCCCCCCCAGAGAAGGTGCGTCCTCAAAAAATATTGAATCTCTCATTCGTATGGTGTGGTTGGTCAAGGGGAATTAATTTTATGGCATGTGAATTTCAACTCAATAAATTAATAATTTAAAAAGTATATCTTTTTTCTAAAATGTTTGCCAGAGGCACATGCGCTCACCAGAGAGTCAGAAAGAGAGGGGGACCAGCAGTTGGCGTAATGGGACTTAACCACCAGGCCACATGCTGGTCTCGTATACAGACTACCACTTCTGTTTGACCATGGTCCACCACAGGGTTAAAAGGAACACTACGGACGGTGAAGTTAAAAACCAAACACAATAAATGACGGGGCAGGTAAGTGTCATGTATCCCTAGAAAGCCATGTTGAAGCCTTAGCCCCAGTACCTCAGATTGTGATCTTATTTGAAAACAGAGTTTCTACAGATGTGGTTAAGTTATGATTAGGGAGGGGCCAGCAAGTGTTGTGGTGGTTGGGGCACTGGACTCCTACACAGCTGATTGCAGTTTGAGTCCTGGATCTGGCAGCTTTCTTATTTTCTCTCTCTCTCTCTCTCCAGTCAAACAAAACAAAACAAATATATATATATATATATATAAAATACAATTAAATGAATTCTTTTTAAAAATGAGGTCATTATGGTGGTTCTTACTGTAACATGACTAACGTCTTCATAAAAAAGAGGAAAGTTGGACTGAGACATAGATGCACACGCAGGGAATACTCTGCAGAGACGGGCGGATTCCGTGAAAGACAGTAGATTGCCAAGGAATGCCAGGGATTGCAGCAAACCCCAGGAAGCTGCTAGAACAGGAAGGATATCCTCTATTCTCCTCTTGGGATTTTGGGTACACATGCACATGCACCTAGCATGAGTTTTAAGCTGCCAGGTCCAGGACTTGAACCATGGTGGACTGCGTGGGAGTCCAGCAATGTAACCATTATGCCATCTGCTGGCCCCACTTTTTTTCTTTTTTAATTCTGTCAGGATCTGGGGCATGCAGACACGTGCCCGACATGCTGGGGCCAAGACGTGAACAATGGTCAGCCGGGTGGGCCGGCTCCTTTAACCACTAGGGTTGGGTCTTGGTTTTAGATTCCTACAATTCAGAACAGTGAGACAGTGCATTTTTGTCATTTTAAGCTACTAATTTTCGGCACTTGGTCACAGCAGCACTAGGAAATGAAACCCCTACCGGGAGCAAGGACAGGAGCAGGGAGACGCAGGCGGGGACAATCACCCAGGCCAGGGCTCATGCAGCCCAGGGAGGTGGTAGCTGTGGATTCTGGCTATGCTTTGGAGGTAGGGCTGACAGTTTGCCGACATACTGAACATGGGTATAAGAAAAGGAGAAGCAGCCAGCTCATGGCATGCTGGTTAGGGCAGCTGGATCCCACATGGTCAACCTTGTGGTTCAAGTCCTGGACCCAGCAGCTTAGAAACATGCCAGGCGAGACTGGCAGATAGTGTAATGGTTACGTTGCTGGACTCCCACATAGTTGACCACGGTTTGAGTCCTGGACACGGCAGCTAAAAATTCACACTGGGTATGTGTGCTTGCATGTCCAAAATCCCGAGAGGAGAATGGAGGAGAAGGGATAGTGGTGTGGCCATCCCTCCTAGGTGGTGATTTCTCACTTTCTGTCTGTCTGTCTGTCTCTCTCTCTGGAGCGCACATGCACCCTACACCAAAAATCTTTCTTTCAAAAAAAAAAAAACAAGAATGAATGAATGAGAAAAAAAGAAAAGAAAGAAATGTGGGAACGTGCTAGGCAAGGAGTGAGCAGTGTTACCTCGCTGGACTCCCACGTGGCTGACTGTGATCTGAGTCCTGGACCCAGTGCCTTGAAAATCATGCCACTGGGCACATGTGCATGCTGGCCCAAGATCTCAGGAGGGTAATGCAGAAGGGATATAGCTATCCTTGTGGGGAGCAATTTCTCACTTTCCTTCTCACTGTTTCTGTCTTTCTCTCTGTCCTGTGAGCACACATGCCTGATGGCAAAAACCTATAAAAAAGAAAAGAAAAGAAAAGAAACATGTCAGGTGAGTGTGTGTATGTGTGCGCCTAAGATCCCAAGGGAGGGAGAAATGGAGGAGAAGGGAGTGCAACGTGACCATTCCCCATAGGGGCTGCTTTTCCACTCCCTCTCTCTGTCTCTGTCTGGAAAGCGCACCTGCCTTCTGGCAAAAAGAAAGAAAAAAAAAGAAAGAAAGAAAAAGGAAGGAAGGAAGGAAGGGAGAGAAAGAAAGAAAGAAAGAAAGAGAGAGAGGAAGAGAGAGAGATAAAGAGAAAGCAAGCAAGCAAGCAAGCAAGCAAGCAAGCAAGCAAGCAAGCAAGAAAGAAATAGAAAGAAAGAAGTAGTAAGGAAGAGATAGAAAGGAAGAAAAAGAGAAAAGCATTGAGGACCATTTCAGAGGCATTTCTGTGTCTGAGGCCATAACCAGAGTGCGAAAGAAAGCCACCCTTGGGGTGCTACCTTAGAGGGGAAGTGCTGCGACACTAACCTGCCGAGGGGAAGCTCTCACCCAGGAATTCTCAGGAGCCGGTGGATAAACCCCCAGCTTCCTTCTTCCTCAGGTGGGGTCATTCTGAGGCCCGTTTTACATGGTTTCCCAGCAGGAGTAAGCACCAGGCAATCAGTGGTAACTGGTTTAGTAACACCCACTTCCTGTCTGCCTTCTGTCCCACGTATCATTCCGGCAGCTCCTGCGAGGGGCTGCAGCAGGAGCCGGTGCAGTGGAAACACCTGGCCCCACAGGGAGCCCCACAGCGCAGGACCTTGCTGAGCATGCCAGGGCAAGGACGCACCCGTGCCCACAGTCCAGGCTGGCTGAGACTGGAGTGGACCGTGGCGAGCACCCTGTTGGACTCCCTATCTCTCTCTGTCTCTATCTCTTTCTCTGTCTCTCTCTCATGGAAAAAATAGATATGTAATTCTTTCTAGGTCTTTAGCCACAGGGCAGGTGTGCTTACTAGAGGGAGAGAGACGGAGACAGAGAGAGGGAAAGTGAGAAATCACCCCCTGGCAGGGGGATGGCCATGCCACAAGCTCTTCTCCATTCTCCTCTTTGGATTTTGGGTACACATGCACACGCACTCACATGATTTTCAAGGTGCTGGGTCCAAGATTCAAACCATGATTGGCCATGTGGGAGCCCACCACACCATCTGCTGGCCCCAGAAATAGATAAATTTTAAAAATTTTTTTGAGATTTTTGCTCTAGGGTACGTGTACTTGCTGGAAAGACAGAGAGACAGAGAGGCAGAAAGAAGAATTTACCCCCTAGGGAGGACAGCCATGCCACAGTCCCTGCTCCTACATCCTCTTCTTGGGATTTTGAGCACGCACATGCACGCGCCTGCTGTGTTTCAGTCATGGTTTGCTTTTTTTTTTTTTTAAGATTTATTTATTTATCCATTAATTCATTCATTCATTTTAATTTAACCAGAGAGAGACACAGAGAGAGAGAGAGGAAAGTGAGAAAGCAAGCCACCAGGTCCAGGACTTGAA
>NW_006159717.1:523293-527388 GCF_000334495.1 Tupaia belangeri chinensis
CAGAGAGAGACAGAGACAGAAAGCGAGAAATCACCCCCCAGGGGGAATGGCCCCACCACAATCCCTTCTCCTCCATTCTCCTCTCAGGATCTTGGGCGCACACACATGTGCCCGGCGTGAGTTTAAGCCACCAGGTCCAGGACTCGAACCGCGGTCGACTACGTGGGAGTCCAGCGACATAGCCATCACACTAACTGCTGGTCCAACGAGGAAAGCCAGGAAAAAGCCCGAGGAAAAAGAAGGGCGTAGGAAAGCCCATCAGCAGAGACCGCGCCCCCCTGTCCTTGCACGTCCTGTCTGTCCTCCCGCCTTCCTCTTGGAGAGGCTTCCCTGTGACGATCTTTTGTCCATGGATATCCAACAGTCAGGCTGATTTGACTTTTGTAGCCATTGATGGAGTCTGACACACGGTGGCTTTTCCAATAGAAGGTTTTAGGTCATTTGCTCTGGGGCCATTCAGTTTCTCCAGAGAATTCCCCATTTTCACCCCTAGGGAGGAGACAGTCCAGCCACCAGCAGGGCTAGGGTGGGAGTGGACAGAGAGGACTGTGGCCACATTGGCCAGTACAGAGACTTCCAGCGACTCTCCTTTTTCTCGAAGGCACCTCTCCGGTTCTCCCTGGCAGGACAGAGCAGTCGCCCACCAGGGGCCAGGCTGCGGAGAGGGCCGGAAGCCAGCTGAGCCTGGTGGAGACTCGTCTGCAGCCCTTTGTCTCCCTGGACCTTTCCTCCCGGCTTCCTGGTGCGCGGGGACTTGAGCTGAGCTGCAGTTCTGTGGCAGGAAGTGACTCGCTCCTCAGCACGGCTCTGCAGACTGGGGACTCAGCTCGCTCAGCACTGCTCACTTTCCCACGTAGCTTTCCGTCTTCTCATCCTCCCATCTCTCCTCTCCCACTCTCTTTATCCTTGTGGGTTTATTCTGTCTTTATTTTTTTTTCCTCTTCATTTGCTCTCTTTTCTGTGGGGCGCCAGGAAAGAGATGAACATATGTGTTCAAACGTCCTTAACAAACATCAAAAGTGTAGCAATTTTCCAGGGTCTGGGACCAGAATTTCAGGAGAGATGCCAATTTTTCCACGTGGACGCAGTATTCCCTGGAGTTCTTGGTATCGCTGGAGTCCCAGAATATTCCTTGTTTTCCTTTTCCCAGAGACTAAAAGGCCAGGAATACTTTTGCCTGGCCCATCCATCCACCTTCCAACTCCCTGGCCATGGATGCACCTCCTACTTCCCCAGGAGCCAGCCAAGGCTAACGCCTCCCTGTTGCCGAGACCGGTGTGTCACGTACGCACAGGGATGCACGTACGACGGTGCTAGGAAAAGAAATCTCCATGTTAGAGACAATGTCCTTTTTCTATTCTTTCTTTCTTTTTTTATTTTATTACTTCTGAGAACGAGAGAGGCAAACAGAAAGGGCAAGAGGGAGAGCGATCCCTGCTCCCACTTGCCTCCAAGAAATCTCCCACGTGTGTGGGGAAGCACCTGGAGACTTGGGGTCGGGAGCATGTGTGAGGAGGGGGTGAGGGTGATCCAGGCCACATACTTTCATGTTCATGGCTGTCCTCACATCCTGGCGGGTCTCCATCTGCCAGGCGGTGCTAGTAATAACGAACACGGTTTGCGATGCTTTTTACAAGCAAGTGCTATTGTAAGCGGCTTAATATCAACTTTCATAAGTAATAACTCACCGTGTCATCTTCAGCAACACCGAGAGGTCGGTACTGCTGTCGTTGCCCGTGGGCTGCTGAGGGACCAAAGCGCAGATGAGCTGAATACAAGGCTCGGGTGAAGGGAACTGCCGAGCTCCACGACTGCTGGGTCCCGTGGCTGCCCTCTTTTTTCCCTAAATGCCAGAGGGTGTGTGTGTGCACCAGAGAGCAGAGAGGGGGAAAGTGGCCCCCGGTGGAGACTGGTCATGCCGCCATCCCCTTCCCTCCACTTGTCCTTCCCATCGTGACCCTGGGCACGTATGCACGTGTGCCGGCCTGTTTTTCAAGAACTGGGGCCAGGATTCAACTGCGGTTGGCTGCGCAGGATCCAGCTCCTTCCACACAGTGATGAACCACTGCACTAAGGGGCCAGCCCTGCTCCTGTCTTCTGAGGGCTAAGATCTATTTTGTTTCTTTTCATTCATCTGATGAAAATTTTAGGATACCAAGTCTCTGAAACCAATAAAAGGCTTTTTAAATTTTTTAAAGAGTTATTTATTTAATATTATCTATTATTATTTCTGTTTCTGATTTGACCAGGAAGAGACACACAGAGAGAGAAAGGGAAAGTTAGAAAGCAAGACACTAGGTCCAGGATACAAACCGTGGTGGGACCCGTGAGAGCCCAGCACCTTAACCCCCACAGCACCTGCCAGCCCCAATAAAAGGCTTACATACATTTATTTTTAATTTTTGTATTAATTTTTGCTTTAGGGTGCACGCATTCGCAGGAGAGAGCAAGGTGAGGGTGGGGGAGGGGAGTGAGAATGCACCTCTCAGAGGGGATGACCACGCCACAGGCCCTGCTCCTCCACTCTTCTTTTGGATTTCGGGCACACACATGCAGTGGTTAAGGCAGTGGGACCTCACATGGCCTCCTGTGTATTTTTCAAGCTGCTAGGTCTGGGGCGCGAACCACACCGTAGGCCATGTGGGCTTCCGCTGCCTTAACCTCAGCGCCATCTGCTGGCGGTCTGAAAAGGCTGTTCTCGACTGCTATTTCCTGTAGTTAACTTTTAGACCGTATCTTAATGGTACTCTCACCGATCTCAGCCACCTGCTTAAAAGTGGAGTTTTTCAACCGTCTGAATAGTCCTAGGCCCCAGGACTGTTCTGTGGTTGGGTGAGTGACAGAGCAGATGACTACAGTTGATTGGGGTGAGTAACAGGGCTGGTGACTACAGCCGGTTGGGATGAGTGTCGCAGCGTTGAGGCAGGTGACTACCCCCTACGGCGGACTCTGAGTACTTCAGCGCTGGGTCTGGGGCGCTGACACAGGTGGAAGAGTTATTCTGATCATTTTCATTATTTTCCCATGGGCAGAGTTTGTGGGGCCATAGTGAAATTTAATTCTTTTTGTTTGTTTGTTTCCTCTTATTTGGGATACAAAGGAAAGAGTCTTATCTTAAGCTATTTCTGGATGCGTCCATTAAACAGTTTTTGAGCCGGGGCACTGCAGCCTTAACCAAAACTAGCACAGCCACCGTGCAAAAGCTGGAGGTAGGGCAGCAGGATGAAGGCGGATACCGAGTCACGGAAAAACCAGGGGGCAAATCTCAAATGGTCCCCAAACGTGGCAGCTGAGCTGTAATGCAGAAAAGAGCTGTCTGGGCCTCCAGTGTGGCTGTGAAGCAGCTGGGTCACACACAGCCCACTGTGCAATTCAAGCCCTGGACCCAGAGACGGGAACTACGCCAGGCATGTGCGCGTGCATGCCCCAAATCCCCAGGGGAGAATGGAGGACTGCAGTGTGGCCACCCCCGGGGAGGTGCATTCTGACCCACTCACCCCTACTCTCCCTGGTGAGTGCATGTGCCCCATGGCAAATTTTGAAAAAGAGATTTCTGGGACTGGGTGGCGGCACAGCCAGGCCAGACTCTGCTCTTGTAGTTACGCAGTGCTTGACAAGACTACAAAACCAGGAAGGCTTGGGCTTATCTGGAGACCGCACTAGTTTTCTGGGCAGGAGTGTTCCTGTAATCCAGGCTGACTGAGGCTGGGGGGGATTGCAACACGGCCCCCACCCCCGTCTCCTTTCTCTCTCTGTCTCAGTCCTTCTTTCATGAAATAAATAAACTTGGAAAGAAAGAAAAGGAAAGGAAAGAGATTGCCCACTATTAGGAGAGTTGGCAAATATTTTTTAGCTTTTTAAAAAATTATTTCTTTTTCTTTCTTTCTCCCTCCCTCCCTCCCTTCCTTCCTTTCTTCTTCCTTTCTTTCATTCTTTCTTTTATTTTGACCAGAGAGGGATAGAGCGAGCAAGAGAGAGAGGGAAAGTGAGAAAGCAAGTTGTCAGGTCCAGCACCTTACTCAAACTGCAGTCAGCCATCAGGGAGTCCAGCACCTTTAACCACCACACCACCTGCTGGCCCCTTTTATTATTTTT
>NW_006159717.1:527443-529324 GCF_000334495.1 Tupaia belangeri chinensis
TGCTATACAGCGCATGTATGCTCGCTGGAGAGAGACAGAAAGAGACAGAGAGAGGGAACGTGAGAAATCACTCCCTGGGGGGATGGCCATGCCAAAATTCCTTCTTCTCCACTCAGGATTTTGGGCATGTACACACACAACCCTGGTGTGTTTTTCAAGCCCCCAGGTCTGGGACCCAAGCCTTTTAGTAAGTCATGTGATATCTAACTGCCTTAACTACCATGCCATCAGTGGACCAGAAAATCATTTTATTTTATTCTATTTTTTAAAGAATTATTATTTTAATTTAATATATTATTATTGTTGTTATTTAATTTGACGAGAGAGAAAGGGAAATGGAGAAAGCAAGTCACCAGGTCCAGGACATGAACTGTGGTTGGTCATATGGGAGTCCAATGGCCTAACCACCACGCCACCTAATGGCCTCTGGCAAATCATTTTAAAACAAACGGGGACCAGAAGTTAGTGTAATGGCTATGTTGCTGGACTCTCACGTAGTCGACCGCGGTTCGTGTCCCGGACCCAGTGGCTTAAAACTCATGCTGGGCACGTGTGCGTGCATGCCCAAGATCCCGAGAGGAGAATGGAGGAGAAGGGATTGCAGCGAGGCCATCCCCCCTGGGGGGTGATTTCTTGCTTTCTGTCTCTCTGTCTCTCTCTGTCTGTCGAGCACACGCGCCCTATAGTGAAAACCTCTCCAAAAATAAATAAATAAATAAGAACATTGCTGGTATGTAGTCCAAACCATGCAGATGGGAAGTCCTTATTCTCTCCCAAAGCATTTGAAGCCACAGGTGAGCCGAATCTAACTAAAGCTGCAACGACGCCGAGACGCAGCTCAGACAAAGGGCACGCCGGCCGGTTTTCCCTGCCGGTTTTCCCTGCGTGAGGGAGCTGACAGAGAGGAGGCTTCCCTTTGCCGTAGGTTGGTTTCTACCACTGCTTTGTTTTACACAAAGTGTCTGACATATTACAGAAAATTCCCACACACACAGAGAACCCAAAATAAATAAATAAACAAAGACCAGTGGTTGTGAGAGGAGATAGTTCCAGAGCAGTTGAAGTGACAGCTCAGCTTTCAATGATCAGACAAGGCGTTTAAAATAGCTGTAATAAATATGGAAAGGTTCTAGTGGAAAAGGTGGGTAAAACGCATGAACAGATGGGGAATTTCAGCAGAGCAGTGGAACTGACAAAAAAGGACCAAACGAAAGTGCAAGAAATGAAGAAGAAGGTCTGAGAAACGAGCCGTGTTCTCCATGGCTTCCCAGCAGACTGGACCAAGCAGAGGGAAGGAGCAGCGCTCTTGGGGACAGGTCAGTGTAAGTCACCCAAGCTGGAACGAAGAGAAAACCAGAGACAATATGGAAACACGGCCAAGAGCTGAGACAATATCAAACGTTCTAACTCCATGTTAATCGGAGTCCCAGAGGGAAAGGGGAGAGAAGAATCACAAACGAGGCATTTAGAGAGATAATGGCTGAGATTTCTCTAAGATAGACGGAAGATGGAGCGTACAGGTCCAAGAAGCTTAGCAGACTCTCAGCAAGGTACTCATATCAAACTGCCTTAGACACGGCATAGTCAAACCACTGAAAACCAAAGATAGAAACATTTAAAAAGGAGCTGCAGAAACTAGACCTGTTACATGCAGGACAGCATGGTATGAAGGATAGATAGCTTCTCAGAAATGGAGGCCAGAGTGCTAGAAGAAAAGAACCAAAAATATCCTTCGAAAATGAAGACAAAAATAAAACATTTGCAGGTAGGCAAAGGCTGAGGAAATTCATGTCATGCAAACCTGCATTACAAGAAGTGCTAAAAGACGTCCTAGAAACTTATGGGAAAGGATACCAGATCCAAGTCCAGATCTGTAGGGAA
>NW_006159717.1:530228-531179 GCF_000334495.1 Tupaia belangeri chinensis
AAATGGTACCTGGCTGGGTAAACGTAAAAGACCTTTCAAAAATGATCTAGAAAGAAAGAGAAAAAGAGAGAACATGCATATGTATAGCATGGGGGAGTGATTTCTCACTCCCCCTTCTGTCCTCTGTCTCTCTCCTGTGAGTGCATACGCCCTCTGGTAAATGTTTTAAAATTTTTAAAAGATATGAGGCCCCCAGGTGGTGTGGTGGGAAAGGTGCTGGACTCCCACCTTGGCAACCACGGTTTGAGTCCTGGGCCTGGCAGCTTGCTTTCTCACTTTCTCTCTCTCTCTCTCTCTCTCTCTCTCTCTCTCTCTCTCTCACTTACTCTATCCTGCTCTGATCAAATTTGAATAAATAAATAAAGTTAAATGAAATAATTCTTTAAAAAAATATATAATGGGACCCATATTATTATTTTTGTCTTCTTCATTTTGCAGGGCAGAGGGCAGATATCAGGAGCCTCCAGCAGTGAGGGCCGCAAGCTTCTCCCCCAAACCTCACTACCAAGTGGTGTGTTGCAAGGAAAGCAGGTCTCCGACCAAAGCCTGTGTTGACTAAGGAGCAGGCAAAAGCAGTCACACAGCCTGCGAGCCTGTGAAATTCCAGGCTTTGGGCTTTCCAAGCACTTCGTCAAGCGCCTGGAGTGAAGGTTACCTTAGACAGAGAAGGTGCTCTTCCAGCACCAGGAGTCATCCAGCCACCCATCAGACTCAGAGGACTGGCCCTCCGCAGCAGTAGTCCAGATTTCCACTCTGGACAATCTAGTTGCTGAGGCCTCATTCCCGTGTTTTGGTTTTGAAAGGGTGGAGGTGTCTGCATAATACTACACTTCTAGCCAAATCACATATCTCAGCACCACTCGTTCAAGTCTGAAAACCTCATCTAACATTACTCACGTTTAACAGCCGTCTAATGTCACTTGGAGACAAAAAAATAGGTTCTTTTTTATA
>NW_006159717.1:531193-541845 GCF_000334495.1 Tupaia belangeri chinensis
GAGAGAGAAGGAACGTGAGAAAGCAAGCCACCAGGTCTGGGACTCGAACCTCAGTCGACCCTGTGGGAGTCAAGCACCTTAATCCACCTTAACCACCACACTGCCTGCCAGCCCAATAGCTGAGGTTCTTACGGTAACTGGCTTGGAATTTCTCAGACACTAACTACTCTGGAGTCGTTGGGGGTACTTCAGTGTAAGCTAATGGAGCCAGCTCCATGCTGGAGTCGACCGCAGTTCAAGTCCCAGACCCAGTGGCTTAAACTCAGGATCCCGAGAGGAGGGTGGAGGAGAAAAGATTACGGCGTGGTCATCCCTTGCTTTCTATCTCTCCATCATTCTGTCTTTCTGGTGAGCACACGTGCCATATAGCAAACACCTCTCCATAAAAAGGGGGGAAAAAACCAACAATCGTTTATTTGCCCACAACTCTCTCATTTGGCTGGGTTTAGTTGGTCTTGCCTTTAATCACTCACACGCTAACTCATTGTCATTATATCGCATTCATTAGTGGGGCTGGGTGGTCGAAGATGCTCAAGTTGGGCGATTAGCTGTTGGCCAACTGTCTCCATTCTGGATTAACTTAGTTTGTTAAATAGTGACAAGTGACAAGCAGTATTCTAAGTTGATGAAAATAAAAGTTGCAAAATCTCTTAAGGCTTCCTTTCAAAAGCTGCACAATGTTACTTTCACTACATTCTGTTGATCAATCCAAGTAACAAGTACCGCTCAGATTTAAGAGATGAAGAATGGGGCAGGAGGTGGTGTAGTGGTTACGTGCTGGACTCCTATGTGGTCCAGACCCAGTGGTTTGAAACACGCTGGGTGCCAGTGCATGCGTGTCCAAAATCCTGGAAGGAGACTGAGGAAGGGATTGCAGCATGGCCATCCCTCCTGGGGGTGATTTCTCGATTTCTGTCTGTTTCTGTTTCTCCCGCAGCACATGTGCCCTGTAGCAAAAATCTTTCAAAAAGGAAAAAGACAGAGAGAGAAAGAGAGATGAAGAATTAATTGGGAGGTGCAACAGAATTATATTGAAAAAGGGAGTGAACACGGTCAGCTGAAATTATTCTAACAATCTACCACAATGCTCAGTAAAAGTTTGCAGAGTGAATAAATTACTGTACTATATCAAATCTACAGCTATTTCTTTTAAAATTTACTTTATTTATCTTTACATATTTATTTTAATGTGACTAGAGGAGGGGAAGAAAGAGAGAGAGAGAGAGAAAATAAGCCACCAAGTCTGGGACTTGAACCACGGGTAGCCATGTGGGAGCCCAGCGCCTTGACCACTGGTTGGCCCCGAGTCTGAAGTTCTTATGCCTCACTTTTTTTTTGTTTTTTTTGAGAGGTTTTCGCTATAGGGCGCGTGTGCTCACCAGACAGACAGAGAGAGACAGAGAGACAGAAAGCGAGAAATCACTCCCCAGAGGGGATGGTCACGCCGCAGTCCCTTCTCCTCCATTCTCCTCTCGGGATCTTGGGCACGCACGCACACGTGCCTGGCGTGAGTTTTAAGCCACCGGGTCCGGGACGCGAACCGCAGTCGACTACGTGGGAATCCAGTGACATAGCCATTACACCAACTGCTGGTTCCCTTGTGCCTCACTCTTGAGGTCTTCTGTGATCCATCTTCTGGAGCACTCACCACAATCTGCGTTACTATTTATTTATTTATGTGGCTGTTTTGTCCTGAGAGAAGGGTAACTTGCCCTACTCTATATCTCATGTTTTAGCAGACAAGCAGGCTCCAAAGACACTCTGCAGATGGTTATTGAGTTGGATTTAATTCAATGATTTTTTTTTTTAATTTGCTACAGGGTGCGCATGCTTGCTGGTGAGAGAGAGAGAGACAGAGAAGCAGAAAGAGAGAAAGTGAGAAAGCACCTCCCACAGGGGATGGTCACACCACAATCCCTTCTCCATTTCTCTTTCCTTTTCGGAGTTTGAGCACAGACACACATGTGCCCAATGTGTTTCTCATACTGCTGGATTTGGGACTCAGAATGTACAGTTAACCATGTGGATCCAAACACCTTAACCACCATGCCGTAGGCTGGCCCTCAATAACATTGGTATCTTTTTTTTTTTTTTTTTTTTTTTGTTTTTTTTTTTATATAGGGTGCACGCGCCCCCCGATTGTTTTTTGGGGTTTTTTTTGAGAGGTTTTTGCTATAGGGTGCATGCGCTCACCAGCCAGCCAGAGAGAGACAGAGAGACAGAAACCAAGAAATCACCCCCCAGGAGGGGTGGCCACGCCACAATCCCTTCTCCTCTCGGGATCTTGGGCATGCATGCACACACTCCAGCGTGAGTTTTAAGTCACCGGGTCCAGGACGCGAACCGCGGTCGACTACGTGGGAGTCCAGCGACATAGCCATTACACTAACTGCTGGTCCCTCCTGGCAAGATTTTCAGATCTCTGGGTCTGGGACCAGAATTGCGGTTGGCCATGTGGGAATCCAGCACCTAAACCGCCATGCCACCTGCTGGCCCCTCCTGTTCCTTTTTGCCTGTTTCAGTATTTCTCATAGAAACCTTGTTCTCCTGGAGTACACTTAGCAACACTGACTTCACTCACTAAATGTCAATAGAGTCTGGGTCATTTTGATGACCACAATAGATCCTGTGGTGGAAAGCCAGCGATGAAACCTTCCTTCGGGCTTACGGTGGGTACAAGTGTCTGTCCTGTACGCCCTCCTGCCTGAGGAAGTGTTCCTCCCCCTCCAACGACATTCCGTCGTATTTGCAGAGCTGCTGCAGTTCCCGCGTTCCCTCGAGCCTGCTCCCTGCTCCCCTGCGCCCCGTCGTGTTGCCCAACGTGTCTGACGTGGGTCCAGCACTAGCCATCTATAAACATGGGATGGACACTTTATTTTTAGTGCTGCCATAAAGCACGTGCGCTCACTGGAGACAGCTCATCCCCCAGAGAGGATGGCCGCACCCAACCCTTCTCCTCCACTCTCCTCTCGGGACTTCAGGCGTGCACGTACATGTGCCCGGTATGATTTCCAAGCCACCAGGTCCAGGACTTGAACTGTGCAGTCAGCCACAAGGGATCCACGGACTTAACGCCCGCACCACCCGCTGGCCCTGCAGGTGCTGAACTTCAATTAAAAGTAGAAGTGGACCAGGGTCCCCTTGTCCTTCTGGGGTAGAATTTCTTTTCCCAAAACTCATGTCCATGGACTGATCCTCCCCGGCATGGTCGAAATACATGTGAAGTACGAATGACCGGGTTGAGGAGCCGAGGTCTACATAAACTCCCTGCAGCAGCAAGCCTTAAGTTTCTTAGGGCTTCAGAGGAGGGCAGCGCTGTGAAGACACGTGCTTAGGAGGTTATTTACTCATTCCTTCCATGGGAGAGAGGCAGGCCGTCACCCTCAGTGGGTGCCCGTGCTGCTATTCACCCCAGCCTCAGCTAGCCCAGGCCACTGGCATGGGCATGTGTGTCCCCAGAGTGCACAGGGAGGTCTTGGGATGCGAACTCACAACCTTCCCATGTGGTCCAGCCCCACAGAGCATTCCACTACTGCCGTGCCACTCTGGCCCAACACCTGGTATTTGTACAAAAACTGAAGGAAAAGGCCCAAGAATCAAATTAAATCCAGGGGCCAGCAGGTGGCGGGACATGGTGGTTGAGGCCTTGGAGTCCCACATGAGGAGCTACAGTTCAAGTCCCAGACCTGGTGGCTTGCTTTCTCACTTTCCCTCTCTCTCTGGTGAGTGCAAATTAAAAATAAAAATAATAGAAGTCAAAATTTCTTTAAGAAAAATTCAATCGAGCAGGACAAAGAGATTTGTCTTACACATTTTCCCTGGGCAGGGAGCCAGAAAGGAAAGGGGAATTCAAGAGAAAACATGTGGCTGGACTCCAAGAAGTCCCGGGGTTAGGGTTCGGGGTGCTGTGTGGGCACCCAGCACAGAACGGAGAGGTGGGCTGGGCCTGGGGAGCACCTCTTCAGTCACCTGAAGAGCTAAGAGAAAGAGCTCCGGTTTGGATGCTAGGTGGACGGGGTGAGCTAGGAAGGGAAACTTCTTATTCTACATAGTAAGTTATGCCAAGCTAAGGTGAGTCTGTGTTTGGCACTCGGGACGTGTTCTCAATTTTGGCGAAGGGCAGCACCCTTTGTCATGTCAATCCAGAAGTGTGACACTCATTGGGGTCACAGGAACTCCACTGGCCCTCCAAATGTCCCTCACCCCTCTTGTTATCAAAGTCCTGTCAGTTTTTCCTTTTCCCCCCAGTTCATCCCCTCTGCTCCATTGTTCCCGCATTGACCTAGTTCAGTTTTCATAATCTCCCACTTAGACAACTGGTCTTCCTGCCTCCAGGCTAATCCCCTTCCAATCCATCCTTCATACGCTGCTGGAACAATCTTTCTCAAGCATGTATCTCACCCCATCACCCTCTTTAACAGGCCCCCGCCCCATGCCCCACTGCCCAGCTGGTACTGCCTAAAAACTAAACTTGGCGGAACAGTCCAGGCCTTTGTATCCTGTCTAACTTCCAGCTTTCATTCTAGCTACTGCGCTCGCCTCCACACACCCTGCGCGTCGTCCTGACCTACTTTCAGCTCCCCAAACACGGCATGCTTCAGCAAGCTCCTACACATCCCTGGAATGCCTTCTCCCGGGCCAGCCTGAACAACCCCAGTTCATCTTTGAAACAGTTCATGAGCCGTGCCCCCAGGCCTCCTCTAGCACAGCTACCCACGGCGGGGTGTACAGCGTTCACACTGCGCCTGCTTGTCTGCTTTCCTGTAGTCCAGAAAACTGTCAGCGTAAACTTAAAATAGGTGCCCAAGAGGTGGGCAGGTGGCGTGGTGGTCAAGGGCGCTGAACTCCCACATGGCCAACCATGGTTCAAGTCCCGGACCTGGTGGCTTGTTTCCTCACTTTCCCTCTCTCTCTCTGATCAAAATAAAATAAATGAATGAATAAACAAAATCAAATATATAATTTAAAAAACAGGTGGTCAACTTGGGGCCAGCCCACCAGCATGCTGGTTAAGACAGCTGGATTCCCACATGCCTACTCAGTGGTTCAAGTCCCAGACCTGGCAGCTTGAAAAACACACCAGGTATGTGTGCATGTGTGCCCAAAATTCAAAGAGGAGAATGAAGGAGAAGCATTTTAGGTTATCCAAAGTTGTGGTAAAGGAACTTTTTTTTTTTTTTTGGAGAGGTTTTCGCTATAGGGCCCGTGCGCTCGCCAGCCAGACAGAGAGAGAAATAGAGGAGACAGAAATTTCGCAAGAAATCACCCCCCAGGGGGTATGGTCACGCCACAATCCCTTCTCCTCCATTCTCCTCTCGGGATCTTGGGAACGCACGCACATGCGACCGGCGTGAGTTCTAAGCCACTGGGTCCGGGACGCAAACCGCAGTCGACTACGTGGGAGTCCAGCAACATAGCCATTACGCTAACTTCTGGTTCCCTGGTAAAGGAACTTTTGCACACAGAATACCTGGTAGAACATGTTCTGTTTTTGGAAAAGTTCCTAATATTTTTTTTCTTCCTTTCATTTTAGAGAGATTTTTGCTATAGGATGTGAACACTTGCTGAAGAGACAGAGAGACAGAAAGCAAGAAATCACACACACACACACACAAAAAAGAAATCACACACACACACACACACACACACACACACACACACACACCCCAGGGGGAATGGCCACACAGCAATCTCTTCTCCTCCATTACTCCTCTTGGGATTTCGGGCATACACGCATATGTGCCAGCATGAGTGTTAAACCACTGGGTCCAGGACTTGAACCATGGTCAGCTACGTGGGAGTCCAGCAACATAACCATTACGCCATCTGCTGGTCCCTGTTTTTGAGTCGAGACCATAGTAGTTTAGTTTAGCTTTTCAGTTTGCGGGAGGACATGTGCGCTTGCCAGAGAGACAAAGAGGGAGAGGAAGTGAGCACCCCCTGCTGGAGTGTGGTCACACTGCAATTCCTGCTTCACAACTGTAGGAATCATCTTTGAAGTCATATGCTGGGAGATGTGACCATTTCACTCCTTCAAGGGGAAGTTTAAACAAGTCTTTGGAAAATCTTAAAATGATCTCCAACACATTTCTCCAAAATAGCTTTAGGAGAGAGGCAATCGGCAACAGGTGGACTGACACTACCAGGATCTGCCACATGGTGGCAGTGCTTCTTTAGGGATGAAGATTTACAGGCTCAGGATAAAAATTTCTTCAAAGGAACAGTGAGTGATACTAAAAACCTAACATGAAGTCTATCTCATTTTGCAAAAAAAGAAATGGAAGACACAATTTGTCAATTATCTCCTTCCAAACTTTCTTAGCTTTGGAATCTACTTTTGTCTGCAAACAAAATAAATGAAAGTTTGGAATGGGCTGAGCACTGTTAGATTCCATGGCTCAGTTTTTCACAAGCATCTAATCTCTCAGAATTGCTTTTTTTTCCTTTTTTTTAATTTGCTATAGACACATATACTCATTGGAGAGAGAAAGAGAGAGAAATCTCTGGGGGGTGGGGGAGTGCCACACCACAATCCCTTCTCCCCAGTTCTCTCAGGATTTGGGGTACGCACACACACGTGCCCAGTGTGTTGCTCAACCTGTTGGGTCTGGGACTTGAACCACAGTCAGCCATGTGGGATCTAGCCATGGCAGCCATTATGCCACCAGCCAGGCCCAGAATCGCTTTACAGTGTTGATTCATGTCTGAGATGATGATCCCGCTAATCCTAATTTATACGACTAGATTAAGATCATCGGTACTCAAAGTATTCCTCACGGCATTCCACATTTCCAGGTGCTCTGGCGATTTAATCCATTTGGGAATAATAATCTGATCTGATGTTTGCTAGTTCCAAATAAGGAAAACAAGGCTCTAAGCGGAATGATTTACCTAATCGCACAAAGCCATCTGTGGGACAGCTTCAGGCTAATCCCTGTCAAGTGAACACTCCAGATGTTTGCGTTTCTGCTATCCATCGACTTCACAGACATGGCTTGTCGGGTGACTGAACTTGAGGGACAAGGGACAGAGGAGTCAAGTGTGGCTTGCAGGTTTCTGGGTTGGTGAGTGATGGATCATGGAGCCATTCATCAAAACTGAAAATAGCCGAGGTTGCTAGTTCTAAATACAGGCTCATTTCAGACTAGCGCACATCAATGTATTGAATATAAAGGGTTTCCTGGGGCCGGCAGGTATCATGGTGGCTTAGGGGCACTGGAATATGACATGGCTGACTATAGTTCGAGTCCTGGATCTGGTGGCTTGCTTTCTCACTTGCTCTCGCTCTGTCTCACTCTGTTCCTCTCTGGTCAAATTTTAAAAAGTCAATAAATAAATTAAATTAAATAATTCTTTTGCAGGGGGGGCAGGCTTTTGCTATAGGGTGTGTGTACTCGCCAGAAAGAGAGAGACAGAGAGATAGAAAGTGAGAAATCACCCCTCAGGGGGGATGGCCATGCTGCAGTCCCTTCTCCTCCATTCTCCTCTTGGGATCTTGTGCACACACACATACGCACCCGGCGTGAGTTTTAAGTCACTGGGTCCAGGACTCGAACTGCAGTTGACCACATGGGAGTCCAGCGACATAGCCATTACACTATCTGCTGGTCCCCAAATAAAATAATTCTTAAAAAAAAAGTAAAGAATATAAATGGTTTCCTGGGGATGGGAGAAATGAGGATTTGTTAAGGGCATAGAGTTTTAGATTTGCAAGATGAAAAGCGTTCTGGAGGCTGGCTGTATGACAATGTGAATGTAGTTCACACTACTGATCTGGACACTTAAACATGTTTAAGATAGGGGCCAGCAGGTGGTGTGGCAGTTAAGGTGCTGGACTCCCAGAGGTCGATTCGAATCCTGAATCTGTTGGCTTGCAAAATCACACTGGGTACATGTGTGTGTGCCCAAAATTCTGGGAGGAGAATGGAGAAGGGATTGCAGCATAGCCATGCCCCGGGGTGATTTCTCACTTTTCCTCTCTGTATCTCTGTCTCTCTCTGGCAAGCATACATGCCCTATGGCGAAATCCTAACCCCCTCCCAAAAAAAGCCATTATCATCTGAGAAAAAAATGTTTAAGATGGTAAATTAAATTTCGTTTATCTTTTACTTCAATTAAAAAAAAAAAAGGATGAAAAGTTTCCCTTTTCTAGCTCACCCCTGTCCACGCATTTTCCAAACTGGAGCTGTTTCTCTTAGCTTCTCTTGTAAATAAAGAGGTGCTCTCCAAACAGATCTGAAATACTAATGTCAGGGACACTTTTTAATTTATTCATTTTCTGAGGGAGTTCAAGAAGAATAATGTAGTTGTCAAGTGAATGAATTAATTACTTCAATAAATACCTACAGATTTCTCTACCAGGAGCCAGGAGTATCTAAGCCCTTGGTTCTCAAAGAATGGTTTTCAGATCAGCAGTGCAAAAATACCACCTAGGAACTTGGCAGGAATACACATTCTTGGGTCCCACTTTAGACACACTGAACCAGACGCTCTGGACTGGGGTCCAGCAGTCTGTGTTTTCATCATCCTTTTAGATCACTCTGACTCACGTTCAGGGTTGTAAGGATATAGTGAGTGGCAAAGAAAATGAAGAGCCTGTCTTCTTGGAGATACAACAGACAAATAGGTAATAAATAAAATTTCAGGCAGGAGTTTTGGGTTAGGGTTAGGTTAGGGACAAATAAATAAATAAAACATCGGGCAGAAGTAACTTCTGGGGAGGGAGGGAGAATGAAGAGGGTGCTTAGGCAATGTCTTTCCAAAGGATAAGAACTCCGAAGATAAGATAATGCTTATGGGGACCAGCAGTTAGCGTAATGTTGCTGGACTCCCATGTAGCTGACCGTGGTTCGAGGCCCAGACCCGGTGGCTTAAACTCACGGTGGGAGTGTGTGTGTATGTGTGCCCAAGATCCCAAGAGGAGAATGGAGGAGAAGGGATTGCAGCGTGGCCATCCCCCCTGGGGGGTGATTTCTCACTTGCTGTCTCTCTGCCTCTGTCTTTCTGGTGAGCGCATGTGCCCTATAGCAAAACCCTCTCTAAAAAAAAAAAAAAAAACTTACAAAATTCTTTCAACTATTTCAGTCACAGAGCAAGCCCCAATAAGTGTTAGCCCTCCAAATATGAGGGGAAGGTGCTAACGGTGTGAATTTGGGAACTGTTGATGCAGAAATTAATAGTAGGGCCCACCCTGTGACCTGATGATTAAAGAAGCTGATTCTCACATAGCCAACTATGTGGTTCAAGCCCTGGCCTCACTGACTTGAAAAACACACTGGGTACATGTTCGTAAGTGCCTCAAATCCCGATAGGTTGGAGAAATGGAGGACAAGGGGTCATCATGTCCCATTAGGAGGCACTTTCCCCCTTTCTGTCTCGCTTGGGTGAATGCAGGTGCGCGCTGGCAATAAAACACACACACACACACACACACACACACACACACGAGACATTAATAGTAGAGTAGATGAAAAGATGGATAGCTGAGACTTTGAAAGAGAAGGTGGGCTATGGGATCTTGGTGGGGGGGACAGAAGTGGACCCAGTGGTGTTAAGGAGATGAAACAATGAGGATGAAAGGGAGCTGCCATCTGAACCCCGCTAGAAATTGAAGAGGAGATGGGTGGATAGGGTTAGCAACCATTCTGGTATGTCCATCATTGAAGAGGTTTCTGAGATATGGGACTTTTTTTTTTTCCTCAACGGGATTATTTAATTTTCAATTTGACCAGAGAGAGGAGAGGAAGTGGAAAGTTCAGGTCCAGGACTTGAACAGTAGTCGGCCATTTGTGAGTGCAGCGCCCCACCACACCACCTGCTGGCTCCGAGATCGGGGACTCTCAAGGCTAAAATCAGGAAAGTCCTGGGTCCACTAGGCTGAGCTGGTCGCCCTCCCTGTGGACATAGCTGCAGGGCGGGAGTGCGGTGGTAAATCCTAGGCAGGTCTCTCCAGGCGCCCTCGGAGCCCGCCCTTACAGTAACTCTGTAAGGCATCAACAGTGGCCCACTAGGCAGGGCCAGCGGGAAGGGAGCTCAGTAAGTGGAGACGCCAAGGCGGCGAAGAAAGGACAGAACAGACCTGGAGGGGCAGAAAGAGATAACCAGCGCGGCAGCAAAATTGGGATAACGGTCGGCCTCGCTACTGGGCCGGGCCGGCTCGCTCCCGGGCACCGGGTCCCAGTCTAGGATGACTCTGACTCCAGCCCGGCCAACAGGTAGAAAGTCCCCCAGGAGGGAGGGAGATGGGGGCCTTTTGCATCCTCCAGTGAAGCCCTAAGTAAAATGACAAGATTACCCGTGGGCATTCTTGGCCTCTGAGCAGCCTCTGTGAGGTTGGACGGTGACTGTCCCGTACAGGAAGAGGACAGGCGCTAGCTGCTTCAAGACGGAGTCGGTGGCCCCTGTGGGGTCCGTGTGAAAGGATGCGGGTACCAGACGCCCCCCGGTGCCAGGACGTCCTGCTAGCTCACTTCCCTCCGGAAAGGCTCACTCTTCGAATTGTGTCTGATGTGAGTCGTGGAACCACGGCAATGGTCAAAGGTCAAAGACCACCAGTCGCGGGAGACCTTCCGCAAGCCCAGCTCTTCCGCCACCGCACCCTCCACCTCCCCCGCTCAGTAGGTGGGAGCGGAGCCGCCCGCCAATCCAGCACG
>NW_006159717.1:544938-548800 GCF_000334495.1 Tupaia belangeri chinensis
CTAGGTGCTAAAATTGGGCATAGAAAACAGTTTCCAGACCCGGGTTCTCTTCTGAGGTCGAGGCTGGGGTGAGACGCTTACCTTGGGAGCAGCAATTAAGGGAAAGCCAAGAAAAACCCTCAGTAGTGATCCAGTGAGAACCGTAGTTCGCCCACTCGGTTCGTTAACAAGAATATCGCACGAGATGTTATTTACCTTGGTTACTGGATTTTTTGAGACCTTCTGATCCGCACCCCGTTCCTGGTCCTACCTTCACCTTGCGGGTGCTGCTGCACATTGCCTAGAATAGGATCGTGATTAAGGAGCATCGGAAGAACTGAGCAGTGTGGGTGTCTAATCTGTTTCCACACTGCAGACAGCTAGTATTCCTATTGCTTCGGATTGTTGGGAAGATCGTCAGCACGTACCTGGTAAACCTCAGTGATTCCTGAGTACATGTTAACGTTGATTATTATTTTAATCATTGCACCAAGCATTCAGATCACGGTGATAATGAATACTGTTTTGGGGACCCATTAGGGTGAGGCCTTGTGCCTTGTTAAATCACAGCTGTTAATATTTCCTTCCTTTTTAGTAAGTTGATTCACCAAGAAGATAGACCTGGCATCTAGGGTCTTCTCGGCCATTAAAGGATCCAGTCACTTAACACTCCCGTTAGGTTTTCACTTGTGATCTTGTAAAACGTTTTATTTAGAGACTTTCAAACCTACGCAGGTATAGAAAGACTAGTATAAGGAACCCACCCCCTCACTGTTAGCAAAACATGGCCGATCTTGTTTCAGTTATATCCGCACCCACTCTTCCCCTCACTGCATTATTTGGGAGAAAATACCAGGCATTTCACTCACAAATATTTTGTTTACATACCTTTTTTTAAACAATAATTATTTATTTTATTTAATTTCTTTATTATTATTATTAAATTTGATGAGAGAGAGAATGAAAGTGAGACAGCAAGCCTCCAGGTCTGACTCTTGAACCAGGGTGGGCCTGTGGGAGTCCAGTGCTCCAACTGCCATGCCACCTGCTGGTCCCACAAATATTTTGTTTACATTTCTAAAAAACGGGATTTTCCAAAAAAGGATAACCACAATACCACTGCCACATCTAAAAAATACCAAGTCTGTGTTCAGATTTCTTTGCTTTATAGATATTTCAGTTTTTATTTGAATCAAGATCCAAGACTTCCATATTGCACTCGTTCGTGTACATGTATATATGTGTGTTTATTTATGTATCTCTTATATTAACTCTCTTTAATTTGTAGGATCCCCTGCCTCTCTGTTTTCCTTGTATATTATTGTTAAATAAACCACCTAGTTTGTTTTATAGTTTTCTATACCTAGATTACATCTCTTAGTGTTATTTAACATGTTCCACTTTCCCCTCTATTTCTTTAAATGGGTATTTAGATCTAGAGCCTTGATCAGATTCAGATTTCATTGTGCTGGTAACAGTGCTTTATAGGGGTGGGTATATGTATTAGATCACACATATTATTTAGTTGTTTCTCTTTTAGTAATGTAGCAACCATTAATGATCATTGCCTGGATCTGTTATTTATTTGTAGGTTGCTAAAATTGTGATAGTTTAATTCTATAATTTCTTCATTGATTAACTAGGATATTTCTCTAAAGAGAAACCTCCCCTCATCAATCATTGCATACACTGGAGGAACAATTCACACAGAAAAGGCATAATAAATGTTTGATTCTCTTCATTTAATTACCTTCAAAGTTGTGAATTTTAATTTTTTGCCCAGCAGTTCTAAATGTCATCTTTTCATTGGATCATCATATCAGTCTTACACTTGTTTTTCTGCAACGGTCTCGTGGAGATTTGTGTATTGCTATGTACTTAGAGCTTTCTGTCACTTGCTGGTTAATGTAACATATGCTATTATTTTCTAGGTTCACCTAGAAATCAGTGATCCAAAGCTTGCTTCACAGGAAGAAGCAGATAGTCCTTCAGACAGTGGACAGGGCAGCTGCGAAACGATTGGGTCCTTGAGTGAAAGAGGTTTGTAGCATTCAGTACTTTTATTTGTAGAATAGAATGTGGAAGCTGGGGTTTTAAGTGGACTGAACTAAGTTAACTAAATTATTACCCTTACTGCTTGTTTTATTATAAAGCAAAATAGCAATGCTTGCACTTTTTTGGAAAATACCCCTTTTATCTCTTATTGGAAGTATAAAATGTATAATAGCTACCATATTGCCTTGTTAAATGCATTCATCCTATAATAAAAGGATTTTTAACACCTGCCAGAAGGGCTAGAACAACTTTATACAGTATAAATACATACAATTACACTTCTCCGTAACAGGGAAAATGTTTTTCAAAATGTATTTTTAGATTTGCTTTGCTACAATCAGTTCTTAATGTTAGTTACATAATTTCATGAGGTGATATGTGACTTGTATAATTGAATATGTGTATTTTTGAGGAGTCGTAGGACTAGGTGGAAAGCCAAATGACTGTATACCTGTAAGAGAAAATAGTGTTTCCCCCAGATTCAGATGAAGAGATATTCGTGAGTAAGAAACTGAGAAGCTGGAAGGCACTACAAGACAGTGACTCTGAAACAGAGGCCACGAAGGGCCCTCCAGAGAAAACGACCTATGACAGCACTGAGGAGGAGAATAAAGAAAACTTATATGCTGGCAAAAATGGAAAAATCAACAGGATTTATAAAACTCTGGCAGACAGTGATGAAAGTGATGTGGAGAAGTCTTTGTATGAGAAAAACCTTGAAATCCAGGTGACACCTTGCTCGGAGCTGACTTTGCAATCTGGACATTCTGTGGGCTTTTCCACTGGCAGAAAGACTCCCCAAAAACATGCACTTGATAAAGAAGGAACTGGAGGAAAAGCAAAAGTAAAATCAAAAAGAAGACTTGAAAAAGAAGAGAGAAAGATGGAAAAAATTAGGCGGTTAAAAAAGAAGGAAACAAAAAATAAGGTACGGTTTAAAGTACAATTTGCCATTTCTCAGGTTAATTAAAACTTTAGAAAAAGTTGCTTTTAGATCTTGGCAGTGTTTCTGCACTCAGAAGATGGTTTTGAATGGACTGTTCACACTAAAATGAGTAGTTTGTGTGATTTAAAACTTACTGATCTTCTCCATTTTGGGTAGGCAGAGGAGGCATCCAAATAAATGGGTTTCTGATTTTTTTCTTGTGAGCACATGGAGTAATTCTTTGCTGCTTCTGATCTGATAAAAACTAACTTTGAAAGGAGGGGTTTTTTGTTTGTTTGTTTTTTGGGTTTTTTTTTTTTTTTTTTTTTTGAGAGGTTTTTGCTATAGGTCGCGCGCGTTTGCCAGAAAGACAGAGAGAGACAGAGAGACAGAAAGCAAGAAATCACCCCCCAGAGGGGATGGCCATGCCGCAATCCCTTCCCCTCCATTCTCCTCTCGGGATCTTGAGCGGGCACACACGCACATGCGCCGGCGTGCGTTTAAACCACCAGGTCCACGACTTGAACCGCGGTCCGCTACATGGGAGTTCAGCAACATAGCCATTATGCTAACTGCTGGTCCCAAGGATTTTTTAAAAAATTATTTTATTTAATTTTATTTATTTTTATTTGACCAAGGAGGGACAGAGTGAGAGAGAGAGAGAGAGTGCAAGTGAGAAAGCAAGCCTCCAGGTCCAGGACTCAAACTGTGTTCGGGCATGTGGGAGTCCAGCGCCCTTAAACACCATGCCACCTGCTGGCCCCTGTCCCAAGGATTTTTAAATGTATCTATCAGTCATAAGTCTTGTTCGCTAACTAGAATAACCATCCTGAAGTGGGTTTCTGCTTTCTTTTTAAGTTTCTTTTTTTTTTTTTTTTTTTTTTTCCCGAGATTAGAGGGGAA
>NW_006159717.1:548816-550752 GCF_000334495.1 Tupaia belangeri chinensis
ACCAGGAAGAGAGAAACAGGCACTCACAGCAGGATCTTGTCAACAGGGATTCCTTGTGCTCCAGCTAGTCAGGATATTGGGTGTGAGCTCTTCCAGCATGTCAGGCCATGGGGGATCCAAACTTGCTACTGACCATGTGGATTCCAGCACTGCAGAGCGGCTCACTGCTACCTGCACCACTGGCTCCACCCTCAGGTTTCATAAATTAGTTTCTTAAGTATTCAGCTGGCTTTTCAAAGGAAATATTTACTGTTTATTAAGTTAATTTTGACAGTTGCATAAAATCACAGCTTGGACTTTGAAGGATAACTGGATTAGGAACTAGTGAGGATGATTTAGAATGCCATATACTTGGTTAATGTAACATGGGCTCTTTCTGGCCTGGTCCAAGTTGTAAGAACTTGTGAAATATTGTTTTTATTTTTATTATTTATTTAATGAGAGATTTTTGCTATAGGGTACATATACTCGCCTGAGAGTCAGAGAGAGACAGAAAGTGAGAAATCACCCCCCAGGGAGGGTGGGTCACGCAGTCCCTTCTCCATTCTCCTCTTGGGATTTTGGGCATGCATGCACACGCACTTGGCATCAGGTTTAAGCCACCAGGTCTGGGACTTGAACTGTGGTCAACTCTGTGGGTGTCCAGCAACATAACCATTTTGCCATCTGCTGGTCCCAGTATTGTGTTTTTAAATGATCTGATTATGCCTTTTCTGAATATGTCATCTAGGAGGATGTGGAACAGCCATTTAATGACAGTGGCTGTCTTCTTATGGATAAAGACCTTTTTGAAACTGGATTGGAGGAAGAAAATAACTCTCCATTGGAAGATGAAGAATCATTAGAATCAATAAGGGCAGCTGTAAAAAACAAAGTAAAAAAGCACAAAGCAAGTAACAAGGCAAGTAAACATGGTTGTAGTAAGAGCCAATGAACTACTTCTAACCATTGCTTTGTCTTTTGATTACTGTTGCAATCTTAATTTTTTTTTTTAACTGAAGAAAACATGTGCCAATTGATTTAAGTTTTCATGAGTTAATTTTGGAACTTGCAGCACAAGTGATCGATGTGCTAACTTGTTTGGAAACTAGTACTTTTTTATTACCCTTTTAGGAATGTTGAAAAGAAAAAGTAAAATGTTTTATGTTATAGTAAGAAGCCTTTAAATAATAAGACAAAGATGAAAAATTTCCAATCCTCTGCTCTGTTGTTTTCGTTTGTTAGGGAGTATGTACATTCAGCAGAGAGAGATAAAGAGAGGAAAGTGAGAAGGGTAAAAATCACCCTCCCGGGGGGACCAGCAGTTGGTGTAATGGCTGTGTTGCTGGACTCCCATGAAGTTGACTGTGGTTCGAGTCCCAGACCCAGTGGCTTAAACTCACGCCAGGCACGTGTGCATGTGTACCCAAGATCCCGAGAGAAGAATGGAGGAGAAGGGGTTGTGGCATGGCCGTCCCCCCGAGTGTGCGTTCTGTCTCTCTCTGTCTTTCTGGCGAGCACATGCGCCTTATAGCAAAAACCTCTCCAAAAAAAAAATCACCTCCGGGGCAGGTGGCCACACTGCAGTCCGTGCTCCTCCAGCTCCTCCATTCTCCCCTTGGGACTTTGGGCTTGCACACACATACCTGGCGTGTTTTTATTTTTGTTTATAGGTTTTTTCCATAGCATACACGTGCTCACTGGAGAGAAAGAGAGAGAGATTGTCATGCCACAGTCTTCTTCTCCGTTCTCCTGGGATCTTGGTCATGCAGGTACAGGTGCCCAGTGTGATCCTCAAGCCACCAGGTCTGGGATTTGAATTGTGGTCTGCTGTGTGGGAGTCCAACACCTCAACTACCATGCCACTTCCTGGTCCCCACCCAATATGTGTTTTTTTGTTTTTTTTTTTTTTTTTAATTTTAAGTTTGTTTTTTTGTTTTTTTTTTTTTGCCCAGAG
>NW_006159717.1:550826-568019 GCF_000334495.1 Tupaia belangeri chinensis
AACCCAGTGTTCTTAACTCCCATGTCTTAACCACCATGCCACCTGCCGGCCCCCTACCCAATTATTTTTTTTTTAAACAATGAATTATTATATATAGCTTTACTTACTTATTGAAATTTGACCAGAGAGGGACAGAGAGAGAGAGTGAGCAAGCAAGTGAGAAAGCAAGCCACCAGGTCCAGGACTCGACCTGCAGTCAGCCACGTGGGAGCCCTTAACCACCACGTCACCTGCTGACCCTTCCACCCAGTGTGTTTTGTTTTTTTTTTTTAATAAAGAATTATTTTATATAGTTTTATTTATTTATTTTAATTTGACCAGAGATGGACAGAGAGAGAGAGAAAGTGAGAAAGCAAGCCACCAGGTATGGGACTCGTAGTCGGCCATGTGGGATCCAGTGCCCTTAACTACCATACTTCATGCTGGCCCTGACCTACCCAATGTGTTTTTGAGCCATGGGTCTGGGACAGTTGCAGAATTGGTCATGAGGGATCTAGCACCTTTTTTTTTTTTTTGGAGAGGTTTTTGCTATAGGGAGCATGCACTTGCCAGGAAGACAGAGAGAGACAGAAAGCGAGAAATCACCCCCCCAGAGGGGATGACCACACCGCAATCCCTTCTCCATTCTCCTCCCAGGCTCTTGGGTATGCACACACATGCGGTCAGCGTGAGTTTAAGCCACCAGGTCTGGGACTCAAACTGTGGTCAACTACATGGGAGTCCAGCAACATAGCCATTACGCCAACTGCTGGTCCCAGGGATCTAGCACCTTAACCACCACACCACCTTCTGACCCCTTTTTTTTTTGTAAAGATATTTTGCCATAGGGTGCGTATGCTGGCCAGAGAGACAGAGACAGAGAGAAGGAAAGTGAGAAATCACCACCCAGGGGGATGGCCATGCTACAATCCTTTCTTCATTCTCCTCAGGATTTGGGGTACACGGGCACATTCACCCAGGGTGATTTCCAAGCCACTGTGTCCAGGACTGGAACTGTGGTTGGCCATGTGGGAGTCGAGTGCCTTAACCACTATGCCACCTGCTGGCCCCTCTTTTTTTTTTGAAGAGAGATTTTTTGCTGTAGGGCACAGGAGCTGCTCGATAGAGACAGAGAGACAGTGAGAAATCACCCCCCAGGTAGGATGGCCACACCACAATCCCTTCTCCACTATCCTCTTGGGATTATGGGCATTCATGCACACACACCCAGCGTGAGGGTTTGTTTGTTTGTTTGTTTGTTTGTTTGTTTTTTTGAGAGGTTTTTTCGCTATAGAGCATGTGCGCTTGCCAGATAGACAGAGAGAGACATAGGAAACCACCCCCCAGAGTGGATGGTCACGCCGCAATCCCTTCTCCTCCATTCTCCTCTCGGGATCTTGGGCACACATGTACACATGCCTGGGTGAGTTTTAAGCCACCAGGTCAACACATGAACCGCGGTCGACTACATGGGAGTCCAGCAACATAGCCATTATGCTAACTGCTGGTTCCTGCGTGAGTTTTTTTTTTTAAGTCACTGGGTCAGAAATTACAGTTGACTACTTGGGAGTCTAGTTAAGTAACCATTATGCTATCTGCTGGTCCAGCTCCTCTTTTATTAATTTTTTAAATAATTTTTAATAATTATATATTTATTATTATTTTTGATTTGACCAGAGAGAGACAGAGATGAAGGAAGAAAGAAAGTCATCAAGTCTGGAACTAAAACAGCAGTTGGCCATGTGGGAGTCTAGCACCTTAACCACTGTGCCACCTGTAAGCCCTCTTTTTTTATTTATTTATTTTATTTGTAAAGCAGTCTCTTGCTATCTTGTAATCATCCTGCCTCAGCCTCTGAATAACTGGAACTATTGACATATGCCACCACATTTGGCTTTTAAGGGCGACCGAGAATCAAATCGAGATTTCCCAAGTCAGCCTCAGCCTATTGAGTAGTAGTGTCAGGACCAGGACTCAAACTGCTTTGGTCATGTGGGAATCTGGTGCCTCATCCACCAGGCCACCTGCTGACCCCTACTGATTTATTACTAATGTAGCATAAAAGAATGTTGGAGTATAAAAATATTCTTCAATAAAAAGTATCCTATCTCTAGAGTTTACTTATTTCCTAATAACCAACTTACAATCTTTTTTAGAAAAAGGAACCATCTTTGGAGAGCAGAGTTTGTTCATTTGAAGAAGAGAGTGAGTTATCAAATGGCATCATGAGGAAGGTGAGGTGGAGCCCTTTACGGTAGTCACATTGATCTCTTAGCGCAGGAGACTGTAGGTTTCTCAGGGATAAATATTTTATCTTGCCTACCATATTTCCCAGATAACCAACATGTTACTTCGTACATAATAGGAATACAAATATGATTGGATTTAATTAATTCTCTGAGACTTGCAAATAAATGAGCTCTTTGAGTTTATTTTGTATGGAGTTTATTAGCGCTTACTATTCACTATCTTTCTAGATAATGCCATTAATGTCTCACTTTTTGTTTTCTTTCAGGAAAGAAAGGCAGCCAAATTAAGTAAGGAAGCACTGAAAAAACTCCACAGTGAGACTCAGCGCCTTGTTCGAGGTGATTGAAATCAGTACTGGAAATTCTGAGTCAGATCACAGTATTTATTTGTAAACTGAAGTTGGGGTTTTTTTTATTATTTAAGCACTCCTAATGTGAATTCAGATTAAGATATCAAGTTTAGAATTGATCTTGGAGAATGACCATTGTTCTAAAGCCCTCAGAACATGAGTATAAACAGAAAATTTCCAGAACTATAGTAGATTTGTAGAGGAAGTTTTCTAATGATTTTTTTATGAACTAATTGCATCAAGATCCCTTTGAAAGGTTTATGCATATATAAAATGTTAGTCCCCAAATGATTCTGATTCTATAAGTTTGAAATGGATTCAAGAATCTGTATTTCTCTTTTTTTTCTGTTCTTTTGACTTCTATCTAATTTATTTTATGCTGAATATATTCCCATGCCATAAGTTTTTGTTTCTTCAGTTTCTTCTGGGATATCTTTTTCTTCTGTGCAGCCTCCTCTTCTGGTTTAGGAATAGTTTGCTCCTTTTCATAGGATTGTCTCGATGCGACGGGGAGCTCATGTGTGGTTTAATCCGACACGAGCTCTGTGAGTATGACGGCACGTCTAGGATGCCTGGTTCACCTGAACATACTCAGTGACCAGAGAATCTACGTGTAAACCTTAAGTTCTTAAGTTCAGCATTACTGTCTATTTTTAAAGGCGTGCAGCAAATATTCAGCACTCTTTCAATCACCCACTGTTTGGTTTGGGCACATCTACCAAGTGACATCTTTCAGATACTTGGTGGCTTTTTGGATACACATATCCTTAATGGCTTGGGCGATTTCATGGTTTTTTGTTTTTTGGGTTTTTTTTTTTTTTGAAGAATTATTGGGACCAGCAGTTGGCATAATGGCTATGTCTCTGGATTCCTATGTAGTCAGCCGCGGTTTGAATCCTGGAACCAGTGGCTTACACTCACGCACAGGCGCATTTGTGTGTGTGCCCAAGATCCTGAGAGGAGAATGGAGGAGAAGGGATTGCAGCGTGGCCATCCCTCCTGGGGGGTGATTTGTCGCTTTCTGTCTCTCTGTCTCTCTCTCTTTCTGGCAAGCGCATGCACCCTATAGCAAAAACCTCTCCAAAAAAAAGAAGGGAATAAAAAGAATTATTTATTTATTCATTAATTTATTTTAATTTGACCAGATACACAGAGAGAGAGAAGGGGAAAGTGAGAAAGCAAGCCACCAGGTCCAGAACTCAAACCATGGTCAGCCATGTGGGTATGTCCAGCGCTTTAAGCACCACACCACCTGCTGGCCTCCTATGGGTGTTCTTAAAGTGAACACAGAGATTTGAACCTCTTGGTTTGCATAACTTTGTGGGGTTCTCTGAATCAAGTGAATGGCAAGCCATTTTCAAAAATCACCTTAGGCCACTTACAAGAAGAGCTCTTTTCTTTATTTTTAATTTGACAGAGGGCATGTGCACGTGCTGGAATAGGAGAAGGTGAGAGAGGGAAGTGAGAAAGCACCGTTCATGGGGCATGGTCATGCCGCAATTTCTTCTCCATTTCTCCCTGCACTCAGAGTGTTTTTCAAGCTGCCAAGTCTGGGACTTGAACCATGCCGGTGACCATGTGGAATCCAGCCACCTTAACCACCAAGCTACAGGCTGGCTCTGATTTGTATTTCTAAAAAACTTGGGGCCAGCCATGGCCTGGTGGTTAAGGTGCTAGATTTCAGCCAGTGTTCAAGTCTCAGACCCAGTGGCTAGAAAATCATATAGGCATGTGTGTGCACACACCCAAAATCCCAAGAGGAACCTGGAAGAGAAGAAATTGAGGTGTGGTCATCCCCTGGAGGATGATTTCTCATTTTCCCTCTCTCTGGTGAGCACACACACACACCCTATGGCAAAAACCTAAAAAAAAAAAAAAAAAAGTTTCCCAAGTCTCGGGGATCTCACAGCTAGATCTAAAAGCTGCTGGTCTTCAAAGAGTTCTGTGCACTATAACCTAGCTCTTTACTTAACAAGGGCGGGACTGTTTTCTCTTTCTGGCATCAGGTTTGGTTATACTGTTTGGGTACTGAATATCAAGGGACGTTGCAGAATATACACTACATGTATTTGCTTGTTTTGTTCCATTTTGTAGAGTCTGCACTTAATCTTCCATATCACATGCCTGAGAATAAAACCATTCATGATTTCTTCAAACGTAAACCCCGGCCCGCTTGCCAGGGAAATGCCATGTCACTGCTGAAGTAAGAACCCTCTTTTCTTGTGATTATAATTTTTGTGAACGTTTGATTTTGTAGCAAACATCTGGTTAAAGAGTTCAGATTCCTTAGTCCCTTAAAACGAACTTAAGTGATTTATTATGTGCTAAGAGATGAGACTGTTTTTCAACTCCAGCTCCTTTCCGTTTCCTAGGTCATCCAAGTATCAGTCAAGCCATTACAAAGAAAGAGAGACTGCAAATGCGACTGAAACGAATAGTGACCACCATAATAAAGGTTGTGAGCAGACCATAGGCACAGAACGTGAAGTGGAAATTAACGCAGTCCCTGTGGTTTCCACAGAACCCCCGACCATTACTGGATTAGATGAGTCTTGCAATAAAGATTTGGTGAGAAGTGAAGTGCCAGAAGTTCAGGAGAAACAGAAGCAGAGCGATGCTAGACTTTCACCTGAGGACACCTCAGTGTCCCAACAGGAATTCAGCTTCCTAAGGAACAAGGACAGTGAGGACTCTCAGGCTGGAGGGCTTGTGGCATCTGAAACTCATGCTCTGGAGAGAGAAGAAGGCCTGAAAAAAACAGAAGAAATAGTTGCCAAAGTGGAAGAGCCCAGGCAGCAGCCGGAACCAGCAGCTGTGCCAGCAGCAAAAGCGAGGAGGTTCACTCTGGACAGACTTAAGGAGCTGGGAATAGACGTTTCCGTTAAACCCCGGCTGGGTGCCGATGAAGATTCCTTTGTGATACTTGAAGAATCTGAAACCAACAAAGGTAACCCTTTAAATTGTGGGGAGCCCCCTGGAGTGATTTATCCTGGCAGCTTTTGCTTATTTGCCAGTGAGGACAACAGGGAACCAAGGAGAAACCAGTAAGCCCACAGGACCTTATCTTACAGAGGTACCAGACGTGGGCAGAGTCCCATGTCAATAAAGCTGGCAGGGCTCCAGAATGATTTAAACCTTGTTTAAAAGGGAAGCCTGTTGGGAACCAGCAGTTAATGTAATGGCTATGTCGCTGGACTCCCACATAGTCGACCGTGGTTCGCGTCCCAGACCCGGTGGCTTAAAACTCATGCTGGGCGCGTGTGTGTGCGTGCCCAAGATCCTGAGAGGAGAATGGAGGAGAAGGGATTGTGGTGTGGGCATCCCCCTGGGGGGTGATTTCTCGCTTTCTGTCTCTATGTCTCTCTCTGTCTGACTGGCGAGCGCACATGCCCTATAGCGAAAAACCTCTCCAAAAAAAAAAAAGGGAAGCCTGTTGATAGTTCATATACAAAGGGGCACATTGCTGTTCTGTTATGTACTAAGGAGTTTATTTCTGCCTTTCCAACCTGAAATTCTGAGTTTTCCTATGATTCTGTGTCAAATCTTATTAAGATGTTCATAAAAACATCATTCAATTTTCCCAGCAAAAGAGAAACATTTCAATTCACTTGAATTGTTTGCAAAACTGAATTTCTCTTTTTTCATTCACTCAACAAATATGACGGTGTCTGCTCTGCAGGGTGCTGTAGGGCATACCGAGATCAGTCTGACATTTATTCTACAGCTAAGATGCTTACACTCTAGTGGAGAAGGTAGTAAGTATGCAAATGGGAGAAAGCAGTGATGTTCCACACTGAACACAGGTCACTGATAATTGGGGAAAGTTAAAATGAGGAAAAGGGAAAACTTCTTATCTAAAAGAAACATTCAGAATAAAGCGCTCTGGGATTCACTGCCCCTGAGTGATTAAAGAAGGGCTTGAAGGGTAGATGGATGGAATCACTTGTTCGCTGCCTTCCCTTCACACTCTGAGTAGGAATCTCTTGTCTTGTTCGCTGCTCTAGCTCTCACTGAGCAACACATTGTAGGCATTTCTGTTTCTTGAATGGAAGAATGATCCTTCAACTCTGAAAGTACTAGCATGTTGAGTAAATGCCCTGACTCTTTGCTAGGTTGGTGCTCCTTCTGTGTTGAGGCAGTATGATATGGTGGTTAACAAATTAGACTCTGTAACACCACTGGGATTTTAAATATGGATAGCATAAAGCACCCAAATAGTGGTTGCTGCTGTTTCTCTGTTCATGGTAGAGCATGTGCACATGCATCTGAGAAAGAGAGCCGAGTACCTTCCACGAGCTCCTATTACACCATAATCTGCCGCCTCCGAGTCCTCCGGTCTATAGTAGTTTAGGTACTTGGTGCCTTTGCCCAGCGTGTTTTTCAAGCTTACTGGGCTGGGAATTTGGCCACAGTCACCCTGCATAGTCCAGTCACTGTGGGATCTGCTTCCTTCTGCTTCTTTTGAGCAGAGCATTACCATTTTGCTACAGAGTAACCAGGTTGCTGCTTCTAAGTGAAGTTGTTTACAGCAAGACTGTCTTTAATTTAGTAGCTTATTATTGTTGGCTGGTGCAATGTCAGTTGCTGTAGCTTGCAGTTAAAACATGCTCAGGTTCGCTGGTGGTGTGGTAGTTAAGGTGGCTGGAGGCTGGATCCCACGTGGCCGACTGCATGGCTTGAAAAACACACCTGATGCATATGTGTGCATGCCCAAAATACCAGAAAGAAAATGGAGGAAAAGGGATTGTGGCATGAACATGCCACTGGGGGTGTTTTTTCACTTTGTCTCTTTCTGACAAGTGCATGCCCCCTCTAGCAAATTAAAAAAAAAAAAAAAAAAAAAAAAAAAACAGTGAGTCTTTGTTGACTGATGGATGGACTTTGTGGAGGTGAAGAGAACATCCTTGGAAGAGACAGAAAGCTCCCCGTGGTGCTTATTGGGAGGACGTGAACATCTATTGGGAGGAGGGGTTTAGAATTACCTAGTAGAACTATCTTACCTCTATTAGCAAGAAGCATGAGAATGAGCTGGTGTGCGGAGTATTGTGGGGAAGTTTCCTCGTCTTGGACTAGAACTTATCTAGACAGTCCCAGACTGAGAGGGTGAGAGGAAACATTTCTGAGTACCTACCATATGAGATACTGCTAAGCTTCGGTATATGGGACTAGAAGTTGTCTGAACAGTCTTCAAATGAAAAAAGAAAAGATGTTTTCTGAGTACTTAGTATATTAAATGTTGGCAGATTAGTCATTAACTATCTCTCTTAGTTCTCATAACACTAGTTCATAGGCTATTGGGAAAGTCATAACAGATTTTTCTCTTTTAGAGAGTTTTTGCTATAGGGTGCATGTAAAAATCGCCAAATAGAGACAGAGAGACAGAAAGGGAGAAATCACACACACACACCCCGGGGGGGCCGGGGGGGCTGGCCATCCTGCAGTTACTTCTCCATTCTCCTGGGATTTTGGGCATGCATGCCCATGCACCCAGCATGAATTTTAAGCCACTGGGTCTGGGACTTGAACCACGGTCAAGTGGAATTCCAGAGGTGTTAACATTACACCATCTGCTGGTCCCAATGACAGATTTTTCTATGCAAAAAAATGTGTCATAACTTTTCTAATGACCCAATATTTTACAAAATGAAGTGGCTGAGGCTCAGAAAAGTTTGGTAATTTGACCTAGCATAGTGCCTGGCACATGGTAGGCACTTATTTTTAACTTAAAACATGTTTTTCTTTAGAAATAATTGACATCAGGGACCAGCAGATGGCATGATGGTTATGTTGCTGGACTTCCATGTAATTAACCACGGTTTGAATCCCATACTCAACCAGCAGATGGCACATCGGGTGTGTGTGCGTGCATGCCCAAGATCCCGAGAGGAGAATGGAGGAGAAGGGATTGCAGCATGGCCATCCCCCCTGGGGGGTGATTTCTCTCTTTCTGTCTCTCTGTCTCTCTCTTTCTGGCGAGCGCACATGCCCTATAGCAAAAACCTCTCTCCCCCACAAAAAGAAAAAGAAAAGAAAAAAATAAATAATTGACATGAAAATTGGGTTTCCAGACAGCCCCTACTCCATGATATACATGAAGTTGGGATCAACATTGATTCATTCATGCAATAAAGTTTTATTTAGCATTTTGCTGGGTGCTAAATATGTAAGACAAAGTCCCAGCTTGCAAGGAAGTTAGTGTTGGGGTGATAGGTGGACAGACTGCGCGGAATGTATGTGCTGTGGCCAAGGTAGGCACTAGTGGATGGTTCATTTCAGCCTACAAGAAGGGCATCTTACTTGGACCGGAGAGTAAAGGAAACTTTTGAAAGGAGCTGAGACCAGAAAGCCTAGTAGGAGATGCCAAAGTAGAGGAGTGAGGGAAGGCTTTCTGGGTGGAGAGGACAGAACCATAAAAGACACAGAGAAAACTGCAAGGGGATTGTTGACCAGAGCCCATGTCATGTAGGGCTTTTAGGCCATGCCAGGAACTTGGATGTGACATCAGCCTTTTTTAGTAGAGGACTGCTGAAAGGTTCTGGGCAAGGAAGACGACACAGTTGTATATTCGTTTCAGGAAGTTCAAACTGGTGGCTGCTATGGATGCATTGGAAGAAATTAAGAGTAAAAGCAAAGAAAGTGCTGGCTCATAGGCCAGTGGTTAAAGGAGTTAGATCCCATATGGCTGGCGATGCAGTGTGAGTCCCAGACCTGGCGACTTGAGAAACACGCCAGACGTACATGCATGCATTCCCAGAATCCCAATAGGATGGAGAAGTGGAGGGAGAGACTGGCATGACCATGTCACCAGGGAGTACTTTTTCCTTTCGCTCTCTCTGTCTCTGACCAGCACACACATACCTCTGGCAAATTAAAAAGAAAAAGAAAACTAAAAGCAATGGGAGCATCTGTTACTTTTTCTCTTTTTTTAAAGTTTTTTTGCTAAAGGTCACATGTGCTCACCAGAGAGACAGAGACCAAGAGGGAAAGTGAGAAATCACTCCCCAGGAAGGGTGGCCACGCAACAGTCCCTTCTCCATTCTCCTGGGATTTTGAGAACGCACACGCATGAATTGTGTGATTTTCAAGCCACCAGGTCTGGGACTCAAACCCGGTTGGCCAAATGGAAGTCCAGCAACGTAACCACTACACCATCGGCAGGCCCTACATTTGTTTCTCTACCCCATATAGAATAAGATTTCCACGAGGAAAATGCATGTAGATTTAAACTGATGTCAGCATATATCACTCCTGTTCTTTGCAATAGCTGGGGGAAAATCCCTGCCTCTATTTCCTCTACTTCCGGACTAAGAGCAGTGGGAATGAGACCAGTTTCTAGATCCGAGCTATTCTTAGAGACTTAAGCTGAGTCAGACACTTGTCACTCACAAGGGAGATGAGAGGTGCTAGGAAAAGAATGGTGGAGGGAGAGGAGCTTGAATGAGGGTTTTAGGATGAGCCGTGTGATGGTTGAGTAATTAACAGAGGGCCAAGAAAGCGGGTGCTCCAGCGGGTTGGGGAATGGAGACCTTTGAGGATCCTGGCTTTCTCCAGTTATACATCAGTGAGCGCACTGCTTGCCCCTTAATTTAGGTCCCAGGTAATCTTCCTACTCAACGCTTGTTTTTTTTTTTTCAGAGAGGTTTTCGCTATAGGGCACTTGTGCTTGCCAGACAGAGAGGGACATAGAGACAGAAAGCGAGAAATCACCCCCAGGGGGGATGGTCACACTGCAGTCCCTTCTCCTCCATTCTCCTCTCGGGATCTTGGGCACGCACGCACACATGCCCGACGTGAGTTTTAAGCCACCAGGTCTAGGACGCAAACCGCGGTCAACTACGTGGGAGTCCAGCGACATAGCCATTATGCTAACTGCTTGTTCTCCCTACTCAACACTTTTTAAAATGCTCTTGGTACCAGTCATGATCTGCCTGTTTCTGTTTCCTTTTCACTGGCACCACCCGTTGCTTCTAAGACTGAACTATTGATTGCAATGTAAACATGGCAACTTTTGGACTGCGTTTTGGCTGCTAATATTAAAGCCTCAGAATAAAATTATTTTCTTCTCTTTTTTTCCCCTTTTCTACTAGTATCCTTTAAGAAAGGAAAAAACACATCTAGATGCTAATAATCACAAAATTATTAAAGCATGATTTGACCACACTTTAGAAAATTAATCAAACTTAGTGTAACTTAGAGATTTTATCATAGAAGAGAAGCCTTTGTGAAAATGCCCATTGCCCCTCAACCCTGAAAGAACTTATCTCTTTTTCTGTGTTTTAATTTGCTGTAAGGTGCGTGCACTCACCAGAGAGAGAGAGAGAGAAAGCACTCTGCAGGGTGTGGTCACGCCACAGTCCCTTCTCTTCCAGTCTCCTCAGGATTTGGGGCACGCATGCACACTTACCTGGCACAGTTGGCCACGTGGGGGTCTAACCATCTTAATGACCAGGCCACTGGCTGGCCTAGGAGCTTTCTCTTTCCTGCTTTTTAACTGCCAGCTCCTGCACAACAGACTCCACTGTGGTATGAAGTGTTAAGCAGAGTGGGCAGAGGATGGTTCCAGGTGGCAGCGGGCTGAAGGAGATAGAGGGGCTTCTACGCCATTGTCAGGGGGAGGAAGGGGAAGGCTCTGTTGCTTTGGCCCCCTGAACTTACTGTTGCCAATATGTATAATTCCCCGTTTGTACAGAAGATGGTGTGTGGTATAGAAGCTTCCTGTAAGTAGAATTTCCTTTTTGATTATACCAATTATGTTATATAACAGTTTCATCAAAAAACTTTTTCCAGTCTTGCCACTCAGTTCCATCACTGACTGGATTGTCATTCTCTTTTTCTTTTTAATTGGCCTTACCCATATTTAGTAAGATTGCCAATAGTGAAATGTTTAAAGTAGGAAGTTTTTTAAAAAGACTGAAACCTGTGAAAAATTAAGCCCTTGAAGAGTCGAGAATTTTTTTTTTTTACTGGTTTAATGCATTTTTTTAAAGAAATACACATATTTAGAAACTTCAGTTTTAAATTTGTATCTTAAAAATTCTGGTTTTGGGGAACAGCAATTGGTGTAATGACTATGTCGCTGGACTCCCATGTAGTCGATCATGGTTCGAGTCCCAGACCCGGTGGCTTAAACTCACGCTGGGCATATGTGCATATGTGCCCAATATCCCAAGAGGAGAATGGAGGAGAAGGGAATGCGGCGTGGCCATCTCTCCTAAGGGGTGATTACTTGCTTTCTGTCTCTGTCTCTCTCTGTCTTTCTGGTAAGCACATGCCCTATAGCAAAAACCTCTCAAAAAAAAAAAAAGTCTGATTTTAAAAGATCAGGAAGGGGACCAGCAGTTGGCGTAATGGCTATGTCGCTGGACTCCCACGTAGTCGACCGCGGTTTGTGTCCCAGACCCAGTGGCTTAAAACTCACGCTGGGTGGTGTGCGTGCGTGCCCAAGATCCCAAGAGGAAAATGGAGGAGAAGGGATTGTGGCGTGGCCATCCCCCCTGGGGGGTGATTTCTCGCTTTCTGTCTGTCTGGCGAGTGCACGTGCCCTATAGCAAAAAAAAAAAAAACTCTGAAAAAATAAAAATGATCAAGGAAAAAGAGTTGCAGCAGTTCATTAGTTTGGGTTAAGGTGCATGAATTTGATGCAGGTGTTAATAGTAAAGGGATTTTTCTTTGTGTGCTGTTTTCCCTTGGCTTGTAATTCATAACTGGAATCTTTTTTTTTCTAAAGAATTATTTTATATATTTATACACACACACACACACACACATATATTTATCTATCTTTTAATTTATTTAAATTTGACCAGAGAGGGACAGTGAGAGAGAAAGAAAGTGAGAAAGCAAGCCACCAGGTCCAGGACTCGAACCACAGTCAGCCATGTGGGAGTCCAGCACCCTTAACCACCACACCGCCTGCCGCCCCCATAACTGGGATCTTCACAGACCATGAACTTGGCAAACTGACAGACCAGTTGTTGTTTGGGTTTAGAACTGGAAGCCTTGAAGCAGCGTTTCTGGAAGCACGCTAACCCAGCAGTCAAGCCCAGGGCTGGTCAGAAGCTGAACGTGAACGTCATAGTGAAAGACACCGGCAGTGATGGAAAGGAAGAGCTGAAGGCAGACGTGGTACCTGTCACTTTGGCAGCAGAGAACCTGGAGGGAGCAAGCCACACAAAGCCAGGTATTTGTCTGCAGGAGGGTTTTGTTTATGCTCTCCTGGCAGGTCTTTATAGCTTTTGGAAAACTCTGTAGTGAAAAACTATGGGATCTTTTTCCTTGGCGACTTTGGAAATTGGACGGCAGAAGATTGGCATGATTCACATCTAGAGGTGTAGAATGGCAAAGATGGCTTTTTTTTTTTTTTGGAGAGGTTTTTGCTATAGGGTGCGTGCACTCCCCAGAAAGACAGAGACAGAAAGCGAGCAATCACCCCCCAGGGGGATGGCCACCCCATAGTCCCTACTGTTCCATTCTCCTCTCAGGATTCTGGACACGCACACACATGTGCCTGGCATGGAGTTTAAGCCACTGGATCCAGAACTTGAACCGTGGTCGACTACATGGGAGTTCAGTGACATAGCCATTACGCTAACTGCTGGTCCCAGAAGATGGCTTTTTTTATTTTCCAGTTTGCTATAGGGTGCATGTACTCTCTAGAGAGAGAGGGGGAAAGTAAGAAATCACTCCCTGGGAAAGATGGCCACGCTACAATCCCTTCTCTTCCATTCTCTTCTTGAGATTCCAGGTACGTGTGCACATGCGTCCAGTGGGGTTTTCAAGCCTTCGGGTCCAAAACTCAAACTGTGCAGCTGGCCATGTGGGATCCAGTCACCTTAACCTCCATGCTGCTTGCTGGCCTGGCTTTTTTGTTAAAATAGCATTTGTCTTATTATTATTATTTTTTTAATTATTTAACTTACTTATTTAGTTAGTTAGTGGTTTTTAATTTGACCAGAGAGGGACAGAGTGAGAAAGAGAGGGAAAGTGAAAGCAAGCCTCCAGGTCCGGGACTTGAACCACAGTCGACCATATGGGAGTCTAGTGCCCTTCACCACCTTGCTATCTGCCAACCCCCATTTGTCTTGTTATAAAAAATAATATTTATCATAGAAAATACAATGGTCTACCCTTATTATCCACAGGAGATACATTCCAAGACCCCAGTGAGTGCCTGAAAGCATGGCTAGAATTGAACCCTGTATATGTTGTTTCTTCCTATGCATATGTCTGTGATAAAATGTGTAGCTTTGGTATAGTTAGAGATACCTGTAGTAAAATAGAACAGTGATAGCAACCTAGCCTAATAAAAGTTGCCAATGGTCTCTGCTGTATAGTATAGTGTATCTTATACTGTACTCACCTATTTCAGATCGTGATTGAGTGTGGGTTCCTGAAATCCTGGAATGTAAAATCTGTCCCTCGAGGGAGGCTACTGTAGTAGGATAAGCAAAACATGTAGTCCTTCACTGTTCTATTTTACTACAGGTATCTCTAACTATACCAAAGCTGTAACTCATCTGTTGTGTATCTTTATTTAACTCTTTTTTTTTTTTGAAGAGATTTTCACTATAGGGCTCATGTGCTTGCCAGACAGACAGAGAGAGACAGAGAAACAGAAAGCAAGAAATCACCCCCTGGGGGGATGGTCACGCCGCAATCCCTTTTCCTCCATTCTCCTCTTGGGATCTTGGGCATGCACACACACGCGCCCAGCGTGAGTTTTAAGCCACCGGGTCTGGGACGCGAACCGCGGTCAACTACGTGGGAGTCCAGCGACATAGCCATTACACTAACTGCTGGTTCCCTTTATTTAACTCTCTTTACACGTATATATGCATATTTTTTGACCAATAATGCAGTCATACCATACATTCTTCTTTGTGATCTACCTTTTTATTTATTTATTTGAGAGAGATTTTTGCTATAGGACACATGTGTTCACCAGAGAGACAGAGAGAAAGCAAGATATCACCCTCCAAGGAGGATGGTCACGCTGCAGTCCCTTCTCTCCGAATTTTAGCCACACACACATGCCTGGCATGAGTTTTAAGCTGCTGAGTCTAGGACTCAAACTATGATCGACTGTGTAGGAGTCCAGCAATGTGACCATTATGCCATCTGCTGGTCCCATAATCTACCTTTTTAATAATATGTTAAGGGCAGGTTTGTTGTTCTCATCTCTACCTTGAAAATACAAGTAATATGTCATGTGGAAAAAAATTTTAAAGCACAGGACCAGAAGATGGTGTATTGGTTACGTCTTTGTACTCTCACATGGGCGACTGCGGTTCAACTCCTGGACTTGGAAGCTTGAAACTAACACTGGCCGTGTGTGCACGTGTGCCCCAAATCCCAAGATGAGAATAAAGGAGAAAGGATCGTGGCATGACCATCCCTCTTGGGGGGTGAATTCTCACTTTCTATCTCTCCGTCTCTCCAGCAAGTGCATGTGCCCTGATGCAAAAATCTCTCTCTTAATTATAACACTAAAAATATGTATAAAATGAAAAATTAGTCGTCCCAAAGGTAATGTATCAATTTCTTGTTTGTCCTCCTAGGAGAGTTTTTCTGCATGCACTGTTTTGTGTGTCTGCGTCACGTTGAACTTGGTTCTTCCAGGCACTACTCTAGGTGTTTTATCTCTTTACACACTATCTCATTTAATCCTCACAACCCCATGAGATAAAGAACATTTGTATTCTTCTTTTATATACAACGAATGAAGGTGCAGAGCACTTAAACTACTAGCTCAAGTTTGCCTAGCTAGTAAATCCAGCAGCTTAATCCAGATCACCTAACTGCAAAACCTAGATATGTAGGTTTTAAGGCCTTTTACTTTTTTTTTTATTATTATTATTTAAAGTTTGCTAGAGAGTATGTGAGAGAGACAAAGAGAGAGAAGTGAGAAGTCAACTCCAGAGGGCATAGCCACGCCACAATCACTTTTCCTCCACTCTCTTGGAATTTGGGGCACGCATGCACATGTGCCTGGTGTATTTTCCAAGCCTCTGGGTCTAGGACTTGAACTGAGCAGTTGACCATGTGGAATCCAGCCACCTTACCTACCATTTAGAGACTTTTTAAAAAATGGCTGCGTAATAGTCCAGTAAATGAATACATCATGATTTGTTCAACCATATTCCTATCAAAGGACATCTTGTTTACTCTAGCTTTTGGTTATTGCATGTAATACTGAATCCTATACCAGATATATATTGGGATATAGGGATACAAAATTCCTTAGCAGTAGTGGGACCAGGCGATGGTATAAAGGACTCTCACATAATCAACCGTGGGTCAAGTCCTGGACCTGGCAGCTTAAAGCTCACTGGGCATGCGCACATGAGTGTGTGCCCAAAATCCCGAGAGGTCAAGTCCTGGACCTGGCAGCTTAAAGCTCACACTGGGCATGTGCACATGAGTGTGTGCCCAAAATTCCGAGAGAATGGAGAAGAGGTTACAGTGTGGCCATCTCTCCTGGGGGATGATTTCTCCCTTTCTGTCTCTCCAGTGAGCGCACATGCTCTATAACCAAAAATCTCTCTAAAGAAAAAAAAATTTTAACAGTAGAATTATGGAGTCAAATTTTGATATATCCTTTTCTCCGCCCCCAAATTTTGGTATATATCATCTAGTTGTCGTTCAGAGTGGTTGTAGCAGTTTATACTCTGAATCACAGCATATAAGAGTTTGCTTCCTTTTATTGATAATGGATATTATCAAACTCTCTATTTTTGCCAAAGGAATAATGCCAAAAATCATTTTGTTTTTGATTTGTATCTATTTAGAAGTGAGGTTAAGCAATATTTTCATGTTTTTTTTTTTTTTTTAAGAATTATTTATTTATTGGGATTGGCAAGTGGAGTGGTAGTTGGGCATCAGACTTCCACATGGTGGCTGCGGTTCGAGTCTTGAACCTGGCGGCTTGCCTTCTCTCTCTCTCTCTTACTCTCTCCTTCTCTGGTCAAATTAAAAATAAATAATTTTTAAAAATTATCTTATTTATTTAATTTTATTTGTTGTAGTTGTTATTTTTAAATTTGACCAGAGAAAGAGAGAAAGGGAAAGTGAGAAAGCAAGCCACCAGGTCCGGGACTCGAACTGTAGTTGGGCTTGTGGAAGTCCAGTGCCTTAACCACCATGCCACCTGCCAGCCCCCAAGCATTATTTTTAATTTGATTATTAACAATATATGTTCTGGGGCTGGCAAGTGGCTTGGTGGTTAAAGGTGCTGGATCCTACATGGCCAACCATAGTTCAAGTCTTGACCTTGGCAACTTCTTTTCTCACTTTCTTTCTCTCTCTGTCTCTCTCTGTCTCTCTCTGGTCAAATTGGAAAATAATAATAAATAAAGTTTAAATATTCTTTAAAAAACAAACCAAAAATGTTCTACCAGTTTATATCTTTTGTCTATTGTGCTCTTTAGTTGTTTCTCTCTCCTTTTTATTCAAGAATTATTTTATTTAGGGACCAGCAATTAGCGTAATGGCTATGTCGCTGGACTCCCATGTAGTCGACCTCGGTTTGCATCCCAGACCCAGTGGCTTAAAACTCACGCCGGGCACATGTGTGTGCGTGCCCAAGATCCCGAGAGGAGAATGGAGGAGAAGGGATT
>NW_006159717.1:568124-570305 GCF_000334495.1 Tupaia belangeri chinensis
CCCCCTTTTTTTTTTTTTTTTTTTTTTTTTTTTTTTTTTTTTTTTTTTTTTTTTTTTTCTTTTTCATTTTAATTATTCATTTATTTTAAGTGAGTTAGCAACCAGGTCCAGGACTTGAACAGTGGTCAGCCATGTGGGAGTGTCCAGCGCTTTAACCACCACGCCACCTGCTGGTCCCTGCCCCTCTCTTTTTAATAGGCACAATAATCAATGCTTTTTTCATGACTGATGAGCCAATTTTATGTTTATTTATTTATTTCTTGAGAGACAGAGTGCTACCCTTCATGGGATCTCTCCATACCATGACCCTGCACTCAGCCTCCCTGCCAGCCAGGATCACAGCCAGGCATGGGCCGGCTCAGTGTGTTCAAGGCATCTGAGATCTGGACCCAAGCCTCCCATGTGGCTCTAGTATCACATGGCAGTGCCCGACCACATGTGCCACCACAGCCGAACCTGTGCCAGATTTTTGAAGCCCTACCTCACCCCACAGTTTTTTTCCTTTTTAAACAGTTATTTTTAATCCCTGAGTAATATTATCCCAGGGCATAGAAGTTCTCTTTTACAGTTTAATTCATAATTCCCCTGTGTTGAAATAATAAAATCTACTGTTGTCTCTGATTTTTCTTTTGGGGTGTGACTAGAACATACAGTATTGCCTAAAATGCACATTACTGGGTAATGTAGTTGGTTGTTGGTCTAAACCATTTCCACATATGTCTGTTCAGGTGAAAAACTCCAGGTGCTAAAAGCTAAACTGCAAGAGGCAATGAAACTCCGCAGGCTTGAGGAGCGCCAGAAACGCCAAGCATTGTTTAAATTAGATAATGAAGATGGGTTTGAGGAAGAGGAGGAGGAGGGGATGACAGATGAGTCCGAGGAGGATGGAGAAGAGGGGGTAGACGAAGAAGAGGAAGAGGAAGGACCAGAGGAAGACGAGAAAGAAGAGGAGGAAGAAGGCGGCAACCAAGAGGTTTCTGGCAGTTATGTAACTTGTTATCGTAGAGAAAGTCAGACTCGAATGAGAGTATAAGCGTGATCGATTGTCTAAGAGGCGTTAGGGATGTGGGTGAAGATAGCTGCCTCATACTTGCCCAACTCTTAGTGTGTTCGGTTCCGTCAGCACCATGGACACCTACTATGGCCTTGGCTTCTGCTGGTTAGTTTATGTGTTTTAATATAATCCTCACTGAAAAGGGCTTTGTTAAAAAAATGTAATTATTTAATTTTATTTATTCATTAATTTATTTAAATTTGACCAGAGAGACACACACACACAGAGAGGGGGGAAACTAGAAAGCAAGCCACCAAGTCCAGGACTCGAACCATGGTTGGCCATGTGGGAGTGTCTAGCACCTTAACCACCATGTCACCTGCTGGTCCCGAAAAGGGCTTTGTCTTAATAGTGACTTTTATCTTTGTTGTTTATTTAGGTTCCTCTATTCAGATTAAAAAGTAATCTTACCCTTGGCCTCCTTGAGGTCTGGAATGAATTCTCAGGCAGGTAGAGGCCTTCCAGAATTGATTTCATTTATTTGTTGAGGTTATCTGTAGAAGGGCTGTTTACCCTTGTTCCATAGTATTGTTTTCTGCCTAGGAAAGACAGGTAATAATTTGATTGTTAAGTATTAAAAGGTTTCTTATTTATTTATATGCTGGGGTCCCCTAAAAGAGTTGGTTAATATTTAACTGGTTCCAGGAAAAAGAAAGCAGCGGCTGAGCTGGGCAGCGTATCAGTTTGTTGGTGGTTCGAGGCCAGCAGTCGTCCTGCGATTTTGACGAATTATTTGACCACTTATTGCCTCCATAAAATGGCGATCCAGATTTCCTTCATGATCTTGTAGCAATTCGGGGAGGGTCATGGTAAAATGAAATGAGTATGAAAGAGCTCTGGAAATGTCAGGGAGAGCTATATTGAGACTGTGCTTCCTTCAGGTTTACCTTTTCAGATCTAAGATGTGATCTGTGGGGACCAACAACTGCTATGGTGGTTAAGGCGCTGGACACTTCCGCGTGTTTGTCCATGGTTCAAGTCCCGAACCTGGTGGCTTGCTTTCTCACTTTCTTTATCTCTCTCTTTCTCTCTCTCTCTCTCTCTCTCTCTCTGTGTGTGTGTGTGTGTGTGTGTGTGTGTGTGTGTGTTTCTCTCTCTTTAGATAAACATAAAAGAGTGAGTGAGAT
>NW_006159717.1:570402-583005 GCF_000334495.1 Tupaia belangeri chinensis
TGGTGGTTAAGGCGCTGGACACTTCCGCGTGTTTGTCCATGGTTCAAGTCCCGAACCTGGTGGCTTGCTTTCTCACTTTCTTTATCTCTCTCTTTCTCTCTCTCTCTCTCTCTCTCTCTCTCTGTGTGTGTGTGTGTGTGTGTGTGTGTGTGTGTGTGTCTTTCTCTCTGGTCAGATTAAAATAAATGAGTGATTAAGTTAAATTAAATAATTAAAAAAAGATGTGACCCGTAACTGAGTAGCCAGAGTTCATACTAAGGGTATGTTTGCTTTCAAGTTTTTTGACTTGTATTATTTCATTTTTGGGTGGCATGGTGGTGAAGACTGCAGAATTCCTTCTTAGTAGTGAAGACACAGAAACCAAAGATGAGAAAGAAATGGATAAAGAAAATAATGATGGCGGTAGTGAAACTGGCAAGGCGGTTGGCCTTCTTTCTGCTCCCAAGACTCTCTCATCAGATTCTACCTTGCTTCTATTTAAGGACAGCTCTTCTAAGATGGAGTGAGTAATTCTCTAAGGAAATGTAACGTTTCCTGGGACTTGCTTTTCTGGTGAGAAGTAGGAACAGATAAACAAACTACCTCCTTCTTTTGTAGTTACTTTCCCACTGAAGAAAAATCAGAAGCAGATGAGAGTGCAGACAGACAGCCTAACAAACCGGGTAAGTAGTGACTGTGTGGCAGACTTGACTGTTCTGTATCCCTCAGCTTTGACACTTAAGGACTCTAATTTCATACATTTCTTCTTTTTGGATCTGGTAATTTTTCCAGTCACAAATGATAATGAGAAAAAGGTTTATGAATTAAAACATTTTTTGGTCCATTTTCGGAAAACTTACATGCAGTTTCCTTATGATGGGCCATTGGTATATAGAAAGTTTTAGTGATCATGTGTTGATTGAGTGAGCCATAAAATGTTTCTTTATGGAGATCAAAGATGAATAAGATGGATAATTGGTTGGCTAATGAAGGGAGTAATTATAGACATTAGTCAGGATGAGAGAAAGAAGAGAACTTTCGGGTGTCACTTCACTGAGAGAAATAAACTCTGATCGTATTGGGTTGTTGGAAAAGTCATGGCGTACTTTTCTCTATTTTTCTGTGCTAAAATGTGTCATGACTTTGCCGACAACCTAATATAATGCCGTCTTGGTACTGTAATCTACCTTGAACCTAATGTTTTGGAACATATAACTTTGAAGAGTTTGCCTGTGAATTTTATTTGACACTTTCATCCTCAGCTTTTTCCTAAACAAATCCACCTTATTTCCATAATCATGCCCTTAAAAGGTTCTTCTCTTTCTTTAGATGAAGATGATTCATGTTCATTGCTAACGAAGGAGAACAGCCATAACAGCAGCTTTGAGCTGATTGGCTCCACCATTCCGTCCTATCAGCCTTGCAACAGACAAACAGGCCGTGGGACCAGTTTGTTCCCTACAGCGGGGGGATTCAGATCTCCTTCTCCTGGGCTATTTCGAGCCAGCTTGGTCAGCTCAACTTCTAAGGTAAGGTGGTAATAGTTTTCTAATCTCCTCCTCCCTTTCCTTCCCACACTGCTAAATAAAGCGTGTCCCAGCCAACCAACTCCCACCACATCGGTACTGAGCTTATGTGTATTCAGTTTAAAAAATCTTCTGCCTTTGTGTCTTGGCTATGCTTTGTCCTGGATCGCAATTGCCTGAGAGTAGATTTCGGGTTGGAAATAGCAACTTCTGTTGTTGTCATGACAGTGAATGACATTTGTAAAATGTTTTGTTATTGTTTGTTTATGTTTTGGTGCCAGAGTTCAGGGAAACTGTCTGAGCCTTCACTTCCCATAGAGGATTCCCAGGATCTGTATAACGCCTCCCCAGAGCCTAAGACACTTTTCCTAGGAGCAGGAGACTTCCAGTTCTGTTTAGAAGATGACACTCAGAGCCAACTGTTGGATGCAGATGGGTAGGTAGTTTTGTGTTTCTGTGGGTGGGAATGGTGTTGGGTACTGCTTAATTTTGTTTAAAAATAAAAGGAGCTTCTGTCACTCCATCTGCGCTTTCTCACTGAGAAAGAGAAGGTATGTAGACCATTAGTATTATATTCTACAAGTTTGAACAAAGTCTCTGCAGAAAGTAAAACAGAAGTGGCTTTTGCTGACATTTTGATCTTTTTATTTCTGTCTTATTTGAAACGCATGGATCTTGTGTCGTCAGGGCATCAGATTGCCCTGTATCTGTTTACACTACTGTTACAATTTGGGGGTAAGATTGAGAGTTCATTGGCACATTATAGATAATAACATCAAGCCTTACTCTAACATCATCTGAAGCCAAAAATTCTCTTTTACACTCTCTTTTTGGAAAGCATTTTATTCTTTCATAGAACTTTCCTTTCCTTCTTTAGATCAGTGTGGAGCTAAAGTTTGAATCTTGTTTTCTGATTTGGGATTCAGCTTTGCACTTCGGTGTTGGAAATGAATTTGGAGCTTTTCACCCACTACTTTGCTGCTTCTCTGGAGAAATCCTTACACTATCTGTTGTGCTCGTAGGTTCTTAAATGTTAGAAACCACAGGAATCAGTACCAGGCTTTGAAGCCTCGGTTGCCATTGGCCAGTATGGACGAGAATGCCATGGATGCCAACATGGATGAGCTGTTGGATTTGTGTTCTGGAAATTTTACATCTCAGGCCGAAAAATGTCTATCCAGGAAGAGTGACAAGAAAGAAAACATGGAGGAACTTCTGAATCTTTGTTCAGGAAAGTTCACTTCCCAGGGTAAATATCCACCAGAGAGCCTCAGGCTCCCTGCAGCCAAGTATCAGATGTCCTTGTTCTTGACGGAACCCTTACTCTCAGGAAAAGAGTTCACAGAGCACAGGGCGGTAATGGAATCTCGTAGAAGGCTGAATTCATTGCTTAGCTCCCTGACACTTAGAGTGCTTACTTGCGTTGGGTGGTGTGTTTGTCTGCCTCAGACTGCTTGGGCTTTGGCATATGATAGACATGGTTAGTCGACGCACAAAGTTTAGAGCAGTGTCTGGTGGCAGTAAATTTTATATAAATGTTAATTTTCCACCCGTGTTTCCATCTCCCTGCCCCCTTCACAGCCCCCACTTGGGATAAATACACCCATTTGGAGGTAAGCTCTACACTTGAATGTAAGCCCTACGAGAGCTGGGAGCTTGGTTCACTCCCGTATCTGGTGCTTGGCACACACGAGGCACTAAATAAGGATTTGTTGAATGAGTAGTTGGTGAGCTCTTTTTGGCAAGCTTACCTTAGAACTGTATTGAGCTGGCATGTCTTTAGATGGCTGGGAAAAGAGGATAACGCTGTCATCCTTGATGACAAATTTTCCCTTATTGTCATACAGTTGCCTCCACTCTGGCTCCATCAGAGCTGCAGCAGGAGAAGGAGAACAGCATGGGTGACCCGATGGAAGAAGCACTAGCTCTTTGCTCAGGCTCTTTCCCAACAGACAGGTGAGTCTCAGAGATTGGTGAGGAGACCAGAGGGTATGTGCACTCTCCAGGGAGAGAGAGCACCCTCCAGCAGGACTGTGGCATGGCCAGCCATCCTCACTGTGAGGGGATTTCTCACTTTCTGTCTCTGTGTCTCTCTGTAGCAAGCGCATGCACCCTATGGCAAAAAAAAAAAAATTAAATCTTGGTTTGAGATGGTAAATTAAAAAAAAGAAAAAAAGATGGGAACCAGCAGTTAGTGTAATTGCTATGTCGCTGGACTCCCATGTAGTCGACCGCAGTTTGAGTCCTGGACCCGGTGGCTTAAAACTCACGCTGGGCGTGTGTGCATGCGTGCTCAAGATCCCAAGAGGAGAATGCAGGAGAAGGGATTGTGGCGTGGCCATCCCCCCAGTGTGTTATTTCTCACTTTCTGTCTCTCTGTCTCTCCCTGTCTGTCTGGCAAGCGCATGCACCCTATAGCAAAAACCTCTCACACACACAAAAAAAAAAGATGGTAAATTTTATGTTAAGTATATTTTACCACTGTTTAAAAGTTTTTTAAAAAAAGGCAAAATAAAGTAACCAGCAGATGCCGTAATGGTTACTTCGCTGGACTGCGGTTGACTGCACACAGTCGACTATGGTTTGAGTCCCATACTCAGCAGCTTAAAACTCATGCTGGGGACGTGCATGAGCATGCCCGAAATCCTGAGAGGAGCATGAAGGAGAAGGGATTGCAGCGGGGCCATTTCTCCTGGGGAGTGATTTCTTGCTTTCTGTCTCCTTGTCTCTGTCTCTCCAGAGCAAGCACACATGTTGTAAAACAAAAATCTCCCCCTTTTTTTTTTTTTTTTTTTTAAGGAGCAAGATAAATACATACAATTATGTGTCAATTAAAAATAATACTTTTAGGGAACCAGCAGTTAGCGTAATGGCTATGTCGCTGGACTCCCACGTAGTCGACCGCGGTTCGTGTCCCGGACCCGGTAGCTTAAAACTCACGCCGGGCGCGTGTGCGTGCGTGCGTGTCCAAGATCCCGAGAGGAGAACGGAGGAGAAGGGATTGCAGCGTGACCATCCCCCCTGGGGGGTGATTTCTCGCTTTCTGTCTCTATGTCTCTCTCTGTCTGTCTGGCGAGCGCACGCGCCCTACAGTGAAAATCTCTCCAAAAAAAAGAAAAAGAAAAAATAATAATACTTTTAGGACCAATAAATGGCATGATGGTTATGTCGCTGGACTCTCACATGGTGAACCATGGTTTGAGTCCCAGACCTGGCAGTTCCAAACTCACACCAGGCACATGTGCATGTGTGCCCAAAATCCCAAGAGGAGAATGGAGGAGAAGGGATTGCAGCACAGCCATCCCCCCTTGGGGGGGAACCTACCCCCCCCTCTGGCAAGTGCATGTACCTTATAGCAAAAATCTCTCTTTAAAAAAAATAATGAATAATACTTTTTAGGGGACAGCAGGTGGCATAGTGGTTAAAGTGCTGGACTTCCACATCGCCAATTACAGTTTGAGTCCTGGACCTGGCAGCTTGAGAATCATACCGTGCATGTGTTCGTGCATACCTAGAGTCTCAGGAGAATGGAGGAGAGGGGATTGCAGCATGACCATCAGCCCTAAGGAGTGATTTCTCACTTTCTCTCTCACTGTTTGTCTGTCTCTCTCTCTCCCATTCTCTGGGGGAACACTGGCACCCTGTGGCAAAAACGTTTTTAATAAAAGGCAAGATAATCTTGGTTCCTGTTTCTTGAAGAGATTATTGGTGCTGATGAAATTTTTAGCTGCTTGTAGTTTGCTGTCAACAACTGATTTGTTGATTCACATTTTAGGGAAGAAGAAGGTGAGGAAGAGGAGGAATTTGGAGACTTCCGGCTTGTCCCAAATGATAATGAATTTAACAGTGATGAGGTGGGTTATGTAGGGAGCAAAGCAGTCACACGCTCTAGCAGTGCGGGCCCTGGGGGAGTTTCTTGTCTGACTTCTTGAGAATTCTAAGCTTGCACCTGGTCAGAAGCAATACCCTGGAATGAGGTGTTTGTGGACGAAAGTTCGTAAGCCCTGTTTTGGAGGACACATTTTGTCCTGCTTAACTTCAGTGTTCCCTGTGATTTTGCAGGATGAACACAGTGACTCTAGCAGTGAAGCTTTGGGGCCGGAAGACCATGACGACGATGACGAAGAACTCCTGAAGCACTCTGAGAAGTTGAAAAGGCAAATGTAGGTGTTCTGCTGTCTGTTCAATGCTAGAAAGTTCCTCCAACAGTCGACTTGTAATTTGCCGCCTTTCTGTATACCTTTCTGTATAACTTTACTGGTTCTTTTTCTGCTTTTCGTGGTTAACACAGGTTGAAGTCTTTCCATATGAAGTCTGTTGACTATTCAAAGAAGGTCATATCTTCGTTACATGATTTCTTTATTAAACGTCTGACTCCTTCCACAACCGGTGACATTTCTAGTGACACTGCTTCCAGTCTCTTTATCTTTTCAATGTTTTGTTGTTCTGATGATAAAAGTAACACATTTATTTGAGAATATTTAAAAGAATGTAGGGCTGGGCCAATGGGTGACATGGTGGTTGAGGTAGCTGGACCCCACATGGCTGATTATACTGTTCCAGTCCAGACTGGTGGCTTAAAAAAATATGCTGGGCATGTGTGCGTGCCTTAAAATATTGAAAAGAGAAATGGAAAAGGGATTGTAGCATGACTGTCCCCTGGAGTGGGGGCATTTCTCACTTTCCCTCTCTCCCTGTCTCTAGTGAGTGCATACACCCTCTAGAAAAAAAAATTTTGGGTGGGGGGGAGAGGTTTTTTTTCTTACTGGGCACGTGCACTCGCCAGAAAGACAGAGAGACAGAAAGTGAGAAATCACCCCCCCAGAGGGGATGGCCACACCACAATCCCTTCTCCTCCATTCTCTTCTCAGGATCTTGGGCACGCACGCACATGTGCCCGGCATGAGTTTAAGCCACTGGGTCCAGGACTCGAACTGGTCGACTACATGGGAGTCCAGCGACATAGCCATTACGCCAACTACTGGTCCCACCCTCTAGACAATTTTAAAAAGAGAAGAACTGGGCCAACTCTGATGCTGCAGTAACGGACTGTCCAAGAGGCTGGGTCCACATGGTGATCATGGTCTGAGTCCCTAGCCTAGTCAGGCTAAAACACGCTGGCACATACATGCATGCGCATGTGCTCTATTATGAATAAAGAAAATAAGTAAAATTTTAGAAATAAGAGAATACAGAAAAATGAAAATAAAATGTTTGTGTCCACCATCCAGAGTATATGTGAAAGTGTTAATGGTGGTTATCTCCTTTTAATCCTTTTTATTATTATTTTTTTTTTAAAGGTTTTTGCTGTAGGACACATGAGCTCACCAGAGAGAGACAGAGAGAGGAAAAATGAGAAGTCACCCCCCTGGAGCAATGGCTACTCGCAATCCCTTCTCCTTTCTCCTCTTTGGATTTGGGGCACGCACTCACATGGGCCCAGTGATTTTTCAAGCCACCCGGGTCTGTGACTCAAACCACAGCTGATCATGTGGGGAGTCCAGTGCCTTAACCACCACACCTCCCTCTGGCCCCTTAGTTTTTCCAATTTTTAATCGCCAGATACTGTCTGCACTTGCCAGACTGGTGGTGGGGAGAGAACGCCTCAATTTAGTGCGGGCATGCGCAATCCTTTTTTCTCCAGTTCTTCATCCTGTCAGGATTTGGGGCATGCATGGACATGCATGGTGTGTTTTTGTATCTGCTGGTATGAAGATTCTAACTGGTTACTGGTGTAGGACTCAGATCCGTATGCATAGGGCTTAACTGATGTACTACAGGGCTGGCCCCCCGCTTAATCTTTATATGTATACTTTCATATAGTTGAGATTTGTAGAGGTATTTTGTATTTGATTTTGCATCTTTTTTTTTTCCTGCTTAGCATATTCATAAGCATATTTCTATGATGTTAAAGTTTCATAAAGATAATTCTAATAGATATTTAATAGTACATATGTATATGCCTGACCTTTAGAATTCACATATAGGCTATCATATTGATTCCTATTAGATTTATGTTACCACTTTCAGGCCATCATCCCCTTCTGTTAAGATCCATTTTGGGTTCTCATCTGTCACCTGTCATATTAACTGTCTCATACAGCTTCAGGTCATTCGTAGATTTTTTTTTTTTTTTTTTTTTTTTGTTTGGCAAGGCAGTGGTTCTTCAGCCTTATTTAACTACAGAGCTCTTCGTTCGAATGAAGTCTTATAAAGAATGAACCATTCAAAGAGTGTGGGTGGAAAGATTGGGAAACTTAGTGACTAGTAGCCTAATGGGATTTCCCAGGAACCCTAGGATTTAGAGGAATTCAGCTTTGGAAAAGCACAATGTAAGTTTTTGATAAAAATCAGCCTTGGGAACCAGCAGTTGGTGTAATGGCTATGTCGCTGGACTCCCACGTAGTTGACCGTGGTTCGTGTCCCGGACCCGGTGGCTTAAAACTCACACTGGGCGCGTGTGCGTGCGTGCCCAAGATCCCGAGAGGAGAATGGAGAAGGGATTGCGGCGTGACCATCCCCCCTGTGGGGTGATTTCTCGCTTTCTGTCTCTATGTCTCTCTCTGTCTGTCTGGCGAGCGCATGTGCCCTACAGTGAAAATCTCTCCAAAAAAAAAAAAAATTAGCCTTTAGCAAACTATCAGACTTCTACCTCTTATGACCATAGATAACAGAACTTTAAACCCCAAGTGACAGAAAATTTGTTCTAAAGGGGAGCCCAAGTCAGAAAAAGTAACTAGTAATAATTTTAATTACCAGGAGCTCTGAGCCCCAGCCGTGCCACTCATGGAGATCAAGATCTGGTGGGCTAGGGGCCAGCAGCTAGCGTAATGGCTATGTCACTGGACTCCCACATAGTCGACTGTGGTTCGAGGCCCAGACCCGGTGGCTTAAAACTCACACTGGGCGCGTGTGCGTGCATGCCCAAGATCCTGAGAGGAGAATGGAGGAGGAAGGATTGCAGCGTGACCATCCCCCCTGGGGGATGATTTCTTGCTTTCTATCTCCCTGTCTTTCTGGCGAGCGCATGCTAGGACCTTGGAAAAATTATTTACTCTCTCTGAGCCTGAACTGTAGAATGAAAGGATGTAGAATGAAAGGAATAGTGTACCTACTCCTAAGATAATTTGATAATGTCTGTAAAGCCGTTACTGGCACATAGTATGTACTGAGTGAGAACTTTTTTTTTAAAAAGAATTATTTATTTATTTATTTAATTTATGTTAGGTTGTTTGTTTGTTTGTTTGTTTGTTTGTTTGTTTTGATCACCAGAGAGCAAGGGAAAATGAGAAAATAAGCCAACAGGTCCAGGACTTGAACCATGGCCTGCCATGTGGGAATCCAGCACTCTTATCCACCACACTGCCTGCTAGCCCCATGGGATAACTTTTTTTAAATCAACAGCTTTCGTTTTTGTTTTTTTTCCCCAGAGGTTTTTGCCTTATGGCGCATGCACTTGCCTGAGAGATAGAGACAGTAAGAGGAAAAATGAGAAATCATATCCCTAGAGGAGATGGCCACGCCACAGTCCCTTCTCCTTCATTCTCCTCTCAGGATCTTGAAGATGCACACACACGTGCCCAGCGTGAGCCTCAAGCCACCAGGTCTGGGACTCAAACCATGGTTGGCCATGTGTGAGTCCAGGGACGTAACCAGTATGCCATCTGCTGACCCCCAAATCAACAGACCTTATTTATTTTTATTATTACTATTTTGCCAGTGGTCGCATACACTTGCCAGAAAAAGACAGAGGAAACCAGAAGCACCCCCAGGTGGGGCATGGTCATGCCCCAATCTCTTCATCACTTCTTCCTCCTTTCACGTGCGCACACATACACATACCTGGCGTGTTTTCCAACCTGGTGGGGTCTGGGACTTGAACAAATAGTTGGCTATGTGGGATCCAGCTGCCTTAACCACCACCAGGCCACGGGCTGGCCTGAGTGATTAACTTTTCTTTTTCTTTTTCTTTTTTCCCATAGAGGTTTTTGTTACAGGGCACATGAGTTCACCAGAAAGACAGACAGAAAGGAAGAAATCACCCTCTGGAGGGGATGGCCACGTTGCAATCCCTTCTCCTTCATTCTCCTCTCGGGACCTTGGGCACGCACCCACACGTGCCTGGTGTGAGTTTAAGTCACCAGGTCCGGGACTTGAACCATGGTCAACTACATGGGAGTCCAGCAACATAGCCATTACGCTAACTGCTGGTCCCCTGAGCGATTAACTTTTAAGTCTTAGAAAATATTATTTAAGGGACTTGCAGGTGGTGGTTGAGACACTGGACTTCCACAGTTTGAGTCTGGGACCTGGTGGCTTGCTTTCTCACTTTTCCTTTCTCTCTCTGGTCAAATGAAAAATAACAATATAACAAATAAATAAATAATTCTTTAGAAATATATGTATTGGGACCAGTAGTTAGCGTAATTGTTATGTCGCTGGACTCCCATGTAGTCGACTACAGTTCAAGTCCTGGACCCGGTGGCTTAAACTCACACTGGGCATGTGTGTGTGCGTGCCCAATATCCCGAGAGGAGAATGGAGGGGAAGGGATAGGGGCATGGCCCTCCCCCCTGTGGGGTGCTTTGTCACTTTCTATCTCTCTGTCTCTCTGTCTTTCTGGTGAGCGCACGCACCCTATAGCAAAAAAACTCTCCAAAAAAAAATAAAACAGAGAGACCCAGATCCCACATGGCAACCACACAGTTCAAATCCTGGCCCCAGTGGCTTGAAAAATACACTGGGTGGTGTGTATGTGTGTGCCCAAAATCTCCCCAGGATGGAGAAGTGGAGAAGGGATTTCAGGCAGCTGTGCCCCATTGGAGGATGCGCCTCTCTTTCTGCTCCCAGCCACTTGCCATATATAACCTGTGATGATTAAAAAGAAAGAAAAGTTTTTTGAAAGTCGTATTTTTTTTTCCATGAATGAGAGACAGAGATGGCACTTCTAATAGGGTCTTGATGCTACAGTCCCCGTCCAGTTCCAGCCAGCCCTGGCTCATGGGCACACATGTGCTCAGCGTTCTCAGGGAGGCCTCTGGATGCAAGCCTGGAACCTCACTATGTGGGTCAGCCTTTCAGAGCATCATGTTTTCCCGTGGCACAGCCATCCAGCCCCAAAGTGTTACTTTTAAATACTGCCAAAAAACATCAACAAACCTAAGCATATTGTTATTAGCGGTGACTTTCCTCATTTGCTTTCATATTTCGCGTGTATATTCGTTGTTACACTTTCTAACCTTTAAAAATGCTTTCAGGAGATTGAAAAAATACCTAGAGGACGAAGCAGAGGTGTCAGGAAGTGATGTGGGAAGTGAAGACGAGTATGATGGGGAAGAGATTGATGAATATGAAGAGGATGTAATTGACGAAGTCCTTCCTTCTGATGAGGAGCTGCAGAGTCAAGTCAAGAAAATACACATGTCAGTATCCCAGCAAGCCCTTCTGAGTAAGAGGGTGCATCTTAAGGCAGGCTCTATACCCCGCAGAATGGTCCTGGTTTTGAACAGCTCGTTCCTCCCATTGCAGGAAAGCCATGCTGGATGACGATAAGCGACAGCTGCGTTTGTACCAAGAGCGGTACCTTGCTGACGGGGATCTGCACAGCGATGGTCCTGGGCGAATAAGGAAATTCCGGTGGAAAAACATAGGTATCTGGTGCCTTGAAAAGGAAACTTACAATGTCCACATCTGTCCAGTTGGAGACAGCAATGGGAACCAAAATTTTAGCAGGCCGTGTGGAGGACCTGACTGAAACCATTGTTTTCTGTTAGTGGCTGGGAGAAGTTTATGTCATTATATAGTAAATAAAACGGATTTATTTATTTTTTAATTTGCCAACGGGTGCATGTGTTCACTGGCAAGAAAGAGAAAGCACACCCCGCCCCACCCCACTCCCCACGGAAGATGGTCATGCTGCAATCCCTTCTCCATTTCTCCCACCTTTTGGGATTTGGGGCATACACACTAAGCACCCAGCATGTTGTTTAAGCTGCCATGTTCGGGACTTGAACAGCACAGTCAGCCGTGGGGTGGGACCCAGCTGCCTTACCCACCGTGCAGCAGCTGGCCCAGATTTATTTTGGTGTCCGTACAAGCCCCCTCTCCTGTGGGACTGCCGGACGCTGATTGCCTTGACTCTTGCTTTAGATGATGCTTCCCAGATGGACCTGTTCCACAGAGAATCTGATGACGATCAGGTGGAAGAGCAGCTTGACGAAACGGAAGCCAGGTGGAGGAAGGAGCGGATTGAGCGAGAGCAGTGGCTTCAGGACCAGGTAGCCAGCCCGCACGATCCCCCGTTCTGACTCTCATCTGTAGGGACGAGGAACACAGTCACTTAGCTTGTCATGGTGGTTTCGAATCCTGGCAACATATTGCTGTCTCTTTTAACCCTTTAGTTTCCTTTATTCTTTGAGAAGATTAAGAGGGCAGTCTCTTCATGTTTATTTGTCCAAAATTTTGTTTTGTCTTTCATTTTTTTTCTTGTTATCTAAAGCAGCAAAAGTTATAAGGGAAAACGAATGATACCCCAGATAGCTAGTTTTATAGCCCAGGCTATGCTAATTCAGGAAGACGTAGACTTTTCTGTTAATGTATGCTTTTATTTTCAGGCACAGCAGGGGAAAATTATAGCTGAAGAAGAAGTAGGGGAAGACAGTCAGTTCATGATGCTCGCCAAGAGAGTTACAGCCAGAGCACTGCAGAAGAATGGTGGTAAGCTCTTGTCTCTCCTCAGCGTCTCGCCCCCGAGTTGGTAGTGGTGCGGCCTCAGAGGTGACTCTGCCTTCGGGCTGGGCAGCTTAGTCATGAGCTTGTGTCCAATGCTGCCTTAAAGAGGCCCTGAGAGGTGGGGAGAGGGGGGTACTTCTGGTCTTAGGTCGGAAGAGGTCGTTCTTATGCATATATGTGGCTGGTTTTGACTTAAGTTTCAAAGCTCAGAGTAGTGAGTTCTGGCTTCTCTATTTAGTTGACCAGGATTATATAGCTAAGTATTAGAGCTGGGTAGGACCCAGATTCTTTTTTTTTTTAATTTATTTTTTCTTTTTTTTTTTTTTTTTTTTTGAGGTTGTGTGGTTATGGAAACTCCACACCTCTT
>NW_006159717.1:583036-591713 GCF_000334495.1 Tupaia belangeri chinensis
TTTTTTTTTTTTTTTGGAGAGAGATTTTCACTGTAGGGCGCGTGCGCTCGCCAGACAGACAGAGAGAGACATAGAGACAGAAAGCGAGAAATCACCCCCCAGGGGGGATGGTCACGCCGCAATCCCTTCTCCTCCATTCTCCTCTCGGGATCTTGGGCACGCACGCACACGCGCCCGGCGTGAGTTTTAAGCCACCGGGTCCGGGACATGAACCGCGGTCGACTACGTGGGAGTCCAGCGACATAGCCATTACGCTAACTGCTGGTTCCCTTAATTTATTTTTTCTAACAGTTATTTATTTGTTTATTGATTATGTGTTGTGGCTTTCCAGCCACTGAGTCCAGGACTTGAACTGCCATCTGCCATATGGGAATCCAGTGCCTTTAACCACCACACCACCTGCTGGCCCAAACCCAGATATGTTTAACTTCAGAAATGAAACTCTTAAAATGCTACTCCACACACTAACTGCCCCACTGTTGTTTGTTTTTGTGTTTTAAATTATCGCTGACAATGATTTTTTGGTTAAATTCAGCTTATAGTCTGTCTTCTTGGAGCCCCTTACCGTATTTTCTGTTATCATTATCAAACTATAATTTCTGCGGCTTTAGCTTCTTGGTTTCGTTACAAGGCTTAGCTCGTTTAGATTTAAAGTCTAGCCAGCTTTCCCAGATAAACCTCTCTGTCTTTTCTTTCCAGCCAGTCACCCTGTGGTTGCTGAGGAACCAAAGTCTGTACTCAGCAATCCTTTCGAAGCCCTCAGACCAGGAAGTGCTCACCAGGTTGGTTGGGACCTTGTTAGCCTGATGTCATAGTCTGCAGGTTATAAAGGCCCAGGGGAAGCCTGGGGGATAGTCCTTGTCGTTAGGGGAGGGGGTGGCTGCAGCAGCTGGAAGCAGATGTCAGAAAAGACTGCTATTTTCTATTTATGTAGGATCAAACTATGTCCCCTTCACACCTGGGAGACAGGGAAGGACTGGCTTTCACTCTTCCCTTGGTCCTTGGGCTTTGGGATCAGCTGCCTCTTCCTTTCCCAGGTGAAGACAGGCTCGCTGCTGAGTCAGCCCAAAGCCGTACTTCAGAAACTGGCTGCGCTCTCTGACCTCAACCCCAGCGCGCCCCGAAATTCAAGGAACTTCGTCTTTCATACACTCTCTCCTGTCAAGGCGGAGGCGACCAAGGAATCTTCTAAACCTCGGGTAGGAAATTTGAGAACTGATATGGTGACTCCCCATGCCAGAATTTATTTATTTTAATTGAAAAACAAAAATTCAGGTTAGCCCCATAGCAACAAAGGTTAAGCACTGTGCACATGAAAATGGATCCCACATGATCAGTTACAGTGTAGATACTCGCTCCAGTGACTTGAGAAACACGCCAGGTACGTGTCCAAAATCCTGGTGGGATGGAGAAATAGAGGAAAGGGGATTGTGGCGGAACTACACTCCGGGGATGTGTGGGGGTGTGCTTTCTCTCTGGTAGATGCATGTGCTCTCTGGCAATTAAAAATTATTTTTTGCTGTAACAGCTTATGTTGCCTGTTGAAATCCTACATTCCCAATAAAATACAAAGGAATTGCTATCCCTGTGGATAATCAGCTTTAAATTGTTTTTTAAGAAATAGGGTGGCAGGGAGTAAGAGAGGGAAGTATTTGCACCTGATCGTACGAAGTCATGATTCTCTTTCCAAGGACCAGAGAGGCGTGGGCCACTATGTTCGCCTGTCTAGGTTGGGCCGGCCCTGAACCTGGGCCTCGCATGTGGCCTTACCTGCCACAATAGCTGGGCTATAGTCAGCCTTTTCCTTTTTAGTTTACTGTAGGGTGCGTGTACGCACCAGAGAGAAACAAAGAAAGAGGAAGGAAGGGATAAAGCACCCCTCCCCTCCAGGGAGGACGGCCATGTTGCAGTCCCTTCTCTTCTATTCTCCTCGGAATTTTGGACACACATGTACACACACCCAGCATGCATTTCAAGCTGCCTGGTCTGGGACTGAAACTGCAGTTTGCCATGTGGGATCTAGCTGTCTTTACCACCATGCCATCGGCTGGCCCCATAACCAGCTTTTAAACTCACCTAGAAAGTTTGTATTTCTTTTTTCTGTTTATCCATGATTTGTCTATGAACGGATTAAAAGCATAACGAAAGCGAGTGCATGTGAGAGAGCTGCCATTGACTCCCTGTCTGGTATCTAGGTGAAGAGAAAGGCTCCGTCTTTAATGACATCTCCTTCGCCCAAACACCTCAAAACAGATGACAACACTTCAGGGTCGAGGCGAAGCATCTTCAGCTACTTGGAGCGCTAACACCCGCAGGCGCAGACTGCACTGAGCGGTGCCTGAGCTGGAGCTCACACCGCTGACCCTCCTTCCCCACGATCTGTGCCTGAGGACGGCGGACGGAGTTGAGTTCTGTGGCCGGGCTCTGGGCCTCTCCTTCCTGGTATTAGCTCCCGGGTCAGCCGTGTCTGAATTCTGCAGTGTTTACAGAACACTTACGAGAAGCCTTACTTCCTCCACTAAACACCTGACATTTTATCCTAACAGCTTCCTTTTTGTGGTAGGGAAGATTGGAGGTGGAGGAAAGAGGTGGTGTTACAGAAAATTACGGAAAGCGGTGACAGCCAGTACCCAGATGGCTCCCTCGCATGTGTAAGCTCTGTACCTGGTGACCAGGACCCAGTGAAAGCGTTGCTAGGAGAGGACCCAGGAACCACGAGACGGCTGTTCTGTCAGTCCTGGCCTTCTGTTTGTTCCTTCTCAGTTAACCTTCGCCATCCTGTTTATTTTTTAAAGAATTATTCATCTAATTTTATTGATTATCATTGTTATTTTTTAATTTGCTGTGGGGCACGTGTGCTCACTAGAAAGAGACAGAGACAAAGAGAGAGGCAGTGAGAAAGCAAGCCACCAAACCCGGGACTCAAACCACGGTTGGCCATGTGGGAGTCCAGCACTCCAGGCAGCATGCCACCTGCTGGCCCCAACCTCTGCCATCTTGATCATAAGGACTTTAACTGGTGCCCAAGTCAGAAAGACCTCCACCCACTTTTCTGGAGTATGGGGGTGAGATAAAGGGTTACGGCAGTGTCTGTTCACATCTAGTTGTCTGTGGCGCCGAGAGACTTTCTGGACTGAATTCTTAACATGAAAAATGTCGCTCCAGGACCTCCTTCTCAACCTGACAGGAAGAAATACAAGCATTATTTATTGCGTTCTCCTGGGTTGAGTACATCGACTTGACCAGTTGGAGGACATTTTAGTATTTCTTTACTGATTTTGAGAAAAGACTACCATGGACTTTTGTAAAAATGCTGAGAATGGCCATCACTCCCCATTTTCCCTGAACTACTGCCAAGCTCTCAGAATTTTAGACAGATTTTTCTGCTCTGAACTGAGCTTCGGTGCCGCTTTGGAAAACCATTCCGTGTAAATGCTGTGGTCGCGCTCCACTGGGAAGTTGGGTACAATTGTGCCAGGCTTTATTGGGAGACGGAGAGCTTAACTGATGAAATTAGGGTGCAGGTGTTCTGGTATGGTCTTAATCAGGATGACTGACAGAACTCATGTTTGTATATTTGTAATCTTATAATGGGGAAATGTATATAAAGATGTCTTAATATGCATGTAGTTTTTCAATAAATCTGTGCCATAAGGCAGGATTTGCCAGTTAGTGTGAATGTTCATCTCAGGTCGGTGCCTGTCGAACCTGGAGGAGCATTTCATTTTCAGGGACGCTCTGCAGGAAGATAGCGAGGCTGCTGCCGTTGTCCCTCTCTGGCCTCCCAGCCCTGGTGAGCCCATCAGAGGGACTTTCCAAGAGGGTTGGATAGCCCTTGACTGACTGCATGCACTTCACTGTAGCTTTGGGTAAAGTGGAGGGTCGTTGCTCTCTGAGCTCTCTAAGCGCAGCCCAGCCTTTGTTGAGCAAAAGGGAATTGAGAGGAGGGCTAGACATTTCTCCCCACATGCCTTTTTTGGGGGAGAGATGTGAAGAGGATTAGAGCTGACTACTGCCGGGACGCCCTACAGCAAAAACCTAAAGAAAAGGCGCCTCTCTCTCATGGAAGAAATAAATTAATAAACTTTTTCTTTGCTTAAAAAAATAAATAAATAAAAATAAAAGAAATAGAACTGACCACTGAGGCCCAAGAAATCTGGGGAGCAAGTACTTTCTATTTGAGGCTCCAGGAAGAAAGCACTCGAGAGGGGTTGAGTACGACTGTGTCCTGACGCCAGTGTAGCTGCTATAATGAGCCGAGCCTCTCCCCTCGGAACAGGACTGAAATGGAGTTCCAGCCGGGCCAGTATGCTCATTGCCCACAGCACCGAGCCTGTGCATCGCTACGTTCCAGTGAAATTGCAGCCCGGGGCCTACAGCGATGGGGGCAAGTAGGACTCAGCTCCGCTGGTTTGGAAACTAAGTACTTGAAGGGGTCGTGTCCATGAGTTGGCAGCGGTGTGCTCAGCCTCCGTTCTTTCTCCTCCTTGTTCCATACATAGGTAGGGTGGGGTGCTGACCTCGTAGTCAGGGCTCTGACCTACTTCACTCAGTTCACAGTCGTACATTCCACACCGGGCTGCTTCTCACAAAGCTTCAGGTTAGGGCTGGCAGGTGGCGTGGTTAAAGCGCTGGACTCCCACGTGGCTGACCACGGTTTGAGTCCCGAACCTGGCTTGCTTCCTCACTTTCTCTCTCTATAGTCAACTTCAAAAAAATAAAATAATAATAAATAATGACAATAAATTTAAAATTTTTCACAAGGAAAACAAAGCACCAGGTTATATTCTCCAGAGCTCTAGAGACATGATGCGCAGTCTCAGATCCTCATCTTCTCAGTTGCTTCCCTACAAATTTCCCCACTTTGAAAATTTCTAATGGGGGACCAGCAGGTAGTGTGGTGGTTAAGGCACTGGACACTCCCACATGGCTGATCACGGTTCAAGTCCCAGACCACCTGGTGGCTTGCTTTTATACTCCTCCCCTCCCCCCACCCCGTGTCTCCCTCTGGTCAAATTAAAATGAATGAATTAATAAAATAAATAATTCTTTTAAAAAAAGAAAAATTTGTGGCCAGCAGGTGGTGTGGTGATTAAGATGCTGGACTCCCACATGGCCGACTGTGGTTCAAGTCCTGGACCTGGCAGCTTGCCTTCTCTCTCTCTCTCTCTCTGTCTTTTTGGTCAAGTTGAAGTGCCTTCATAAATAATTTTAAAAAGAAAAATAAAAGAAAAATGTTCTAATGGTTAAATGGGAAGACTTTTTAGTGAGCATTTTTGGTTTGTACCTCCTATAGTTATCACTCTTGAGGCTTCTTGTCCTAGGACAGGGGAAGGTATTTCTGGGTGGAATATTGTTACAACGCGATTCGATTGTGTCATCCTTGAGACAGTGCAGCGCCTCCTGCCTCCCTGTCCTGGCACCCGGCCTGGAATGTACTGGCACGTGGGGGAGGCCGAGTGAAGCCCCGCAGGGTCGGAGCCTCTATCTGTGAGGTGAGGACACTGATGCCTGCCGGTCTTGGCGTAGGTCGGAAATGTGAGTACACCGTGCCAAGGCTGCTCTGAGCGGAAGGGTCGCCAATGTCACAATTGCATCCATGTTGTGGTCCACTCCTTAGAGGCCCATCATCTCACAAATGTCACATTTTTTTCAAACAATAGCTTTTTTGGGGGGGGAGGTTTTTGCTATAGGGTGTGTGCGCTTGCTAGAGAGGCAGAAAGCGAGAACTCACCCCCCAGGGGGGATGGCCACACCACAATCCCTTCTCCATTCTCCTCTCGGGATCTTGGGCACGCACGCATACGTGCCTGGCGTGAGTTTAAGCCACCAGGTCTGGGACTCAAACAGCGGTCGACTACATGGGAGTCCAGCAACATAACCATTATGCCAACTGCTGGCCCCAAACTTAATAGCCTTTGAAATCTGATCTTTTTTCCTAAATACCTGCTCTTCCTGAGTTTTGTTTTGTTTGGGTTTGTTTGTTTTTTTAAGAGATTTTTGCCATAGGGTGCACGCTCTTGCCAGAGACAGAAACGGAAAGTGAGAACTCACCCCCCAGGGTTGATGGCCACACTGCAATCCCTTCTCCATTCTCGGGATCTTGGGCACTCAACGCACACATGCCTGGCGTGAGTTTTAAGTCGCCAAGGCTGGGACTTAAATTGCAATTGACTACAACGTAGTCAGCAACGTAACCATGACACCATCTGCTGGTCCCCTGAATTCCCATCTCAGTAAAAGATACCTCCCTCCACATACCCAGTCAGGTTGGAAACCTTAAGGGCTTTTTTTTTTTTAAGTTTTTTTGCTAAAAGGTATATGCGCTTGCCAGAGAGAAAGTGAGAAATCACCCTTCAGGGAGCATGGCCACACTGCAATGCCCTCTCCTCCATTCTCTCAGGATTTGGGGCACGCACACACACCCAGCGTGATTTTCAAGCCACAGTGTCCAGGCCTTGAACTGCAGACAGCCATGTGACATCCAGCACCTTAACCTCCATGCCACCGGCTGGCTCTGAAGGACACTTTTTTTTTGATAGAGGTTTTTGCTATAGGGCGCGTGCGCTCGTCAGAGAGACAGAAAGTGAGAAATCACCCCCCAGGGGGTATGGCCACACCACAATCCCTTCTCCATTCTCCTCACGGGATCTTGGGCACGCACGCACACGTGCCCAGCATGAGTTTTAAGCCACTGGGTCCGGGACTTGAACCGTGGTCGACTATGTGGGAGTCCAGCGACATAGCCATTAGGCTAACTGCTGGTCCCCGGAAGGACACTCTTGACACATCCTTTGCTCCTGTAGTCAGACCGTGTCCAAGTCCTGGACTTCTGTGTCCAAGCTGTATCTCAGATAGGCTCACTCCCAGCTCTGTAGGCCAGTAGCCTGCTCCAGGAGTCCGGAATTTCTTCCCAGGACACTGCTTTTCCTTTCAATCTGCACAGCCATGAACGGCGACGTTTGGATAAATATAACCTGGAGGATGCCCCCTTAAAACCTCTCAGTGATTCTTCCGCTGAGTAAGGTCAAACTCAGAGCCTGGCAGGCCCTTGATGCACTCTGCCTCCGGCCCTCCTGTGCATGCTTCTCTTTTCTCATTACACAGCCTCGGGACCTTCCAAGGTACCCCTTCCTTTTCCTGGAATGCCCTCCCCTCCAACCTCCCTCACTGGGTAATGTGTAACTCTCTAGATGTTAGCCTAGATGTAACTGCCTCCGAGGCGTCTTCTCCAACGTTGCCACCACCCGTTTTTATAATCATTCTTATTTACTTCTCCCCTGAGCTAGAGAGACAGCACCCTAATAGGGGCTCCACGCCATGACCCACCCCAGCCTCAGCCAGCCCTGAATCAGGGCACAGCATGCCCCGAGTATGGGTATCCAGACTCGAACCTCCCATGTGGGTGGACCTCAGCACTTCACCATCCAATCCTGCTTCCCCTTTCTTAATTGTTGCCTCTGTTTTCTATTCTTTGGAATCTTTTTTTTTTTTTAATTACCAGAGGGAGAGACAGGGAGAGGGCAAAGCCCCATGGGGTGTGATTACACCACAGTCCCTTCTCCATTTCGACATCCTGCCAGGGTTCTGAGCACATGTGTATGCTCCCACTGTATTTTTCAAGCTGCCAGGGCTGGGATTCAAACTGCCGTTCATCATATGGGATCCAGCTCCCTTAACCACTAGGCTAAAGGGCTGGACCTTGGGTCTTTAAAAAATTTTTTTTAAATTTTTGCTATAGGGTGTGTGTGCTCGCACCGGAGTGAGAGAGCTAGTGAGAAATTAGCCCTCAGAGGGATGGCGTTGTGGGAATCCTTTCTCCGTTCTCCTTCTGGGATTTTTTGAGCAGGCACACACACGTGCCGGGTGTGATTTTTAAGCCGCCAATTCTGGGACTACTTGAACTGCTGTAGACCATGTAGGAGTCCAGCGCTTCAATCACCGTGCCACCTGCTGGCTTGGCCTTGGGGCTTTTTACCATCATTTGCCACCGTAATATTCCTTATTAGACCATAATCTCTATGAAAACAGAGACCATATCTGTTAATGTATGTATATATGCTTTGGGTTGCACTGTGCCCGGATCGTAGGGTTATTCAATACATAGTTCTGAGTGATGGGTGATGGTGATGGCCGGTCTCGAAGTCTAGTGTTGAAAAGCTTGGAGCTGAATTGCTTACCAAGGACTTTCTAGCATAGCTTAAAATAGAGGGGGTTTCTCCGACACTCTCAGTCCTTGCTCTCTGCTTACAAATGGGGCATGACCTTGGGGAAGTCATTTTCTATGCACTTTTCTCAACTGGATAATAAGGTGCATGTGAAATGATTGTGCATGGGGCGGCAGGTGGCCTAGGGGTTAAGGTGCTGGACTCCCATGTAGTCGACCACCAGTTCAAGTCCCAGACCCAGCAGCTTGAAACTCATGCCGGGGGCATGTGTGTGCATGCCCAAAGTCCCAGGAGAATGGAGGAGAAAGGATTGCAGTGTGGTCACCCCCCCCTGTGTGGGGGTGATTTCTCACTTTCTGTCTCTCTGTCTCTCTGGTGAGTGCATGTACCCTACAGCAAAAATCTCTTAAAAAGAGGAAAAAAAGGAGGGACCAGCAGTTAGCGTAATGGGCATGTCACTGGACTCCCACGTAGTCGACCACGGTTCGAGTCCCGGACCTGGTGGCTTA
>NW_006159717.1:592168-602097 GCF_000334495.1 Tupaia belangeri chinensis
AAAAAAAAAAAAAAAAAAGAGAAAAAAGGATACTCTGGTTTCTCTTCAGATCGCATATATCTTTTGCCTTTTACTAAAGATTTCCATGGAGAGGAACAATTCTGAATTTTTACCCAATTTTTTGAGGCCCTGCTCTTGCTGGGGCTACAATATTACAGTGTTAAAAGTAGACGTTTTGAAGGTACGTATCTTGTACCTACGAAATTCTACCATATTACTTTCTGTATTAGAGTCCATGTAGTTTCTTTCTCTTTTAGAAATTTTCCCTAGGGGAACCAGCAGTTAACGTAATGGCTATGTCGCTGGACTCCCATGTAGTCGACCGCGGTTCGCGTCCCAGACCCGGTGGCTTAAAACTCACACCGGGCGCGTGTGCGTGCGTGCCCAAGATCCCAAGAGGAGAATGGAGGAGAAGGGATTGCGGCGTGACCATCCCCCCTGGGGAGTGATTTCTCGCTTTCTGTCTCTATGTCTCTGTCTGTCTGGTGAGTGCACGCGCCCTATAGCAAAAACCTCTCCAAAAAAAAGAGAAAAAAGGAAAGAAACGATGGTGCACGTCTGAGCTCTGAGAGGCTGTGCTGAGGCAGGCAGACCCACCGCTGAGGACGCTGCAGAGCCGAGTGAGAGGAGAGGCCGCGCCTCAGCAAAGCGCCCAGGTCCACCAGCCTATGGGCTTGTGCCAGCAGCCCATGGTCACTAGCGATGTTCTGGGACTTGTGACCGTGGGGCCTGTGTGTGTCTAGGCTCTCAGTGGGCTGGACGAACAGACATGGCTTTGTATATGGCTGCTGCACCTCATGTCACCTTTCATTTGAGACCCAGTTGCCAGATCCCTCAGCCACCCAGTGAGTACCATCCAGTCCCTCCGTCCCTCCTTCAGGCCTCCCTTCTCTCACCTTAAAGGGTTTCATTTTCAGTGTATTGATTTAGCTCTTCCCGTGGTGGGACGTAATGGGAAAGGGGGTGTTTGGAGTGGCAGTAGCCCAAGGGCGATCGGAGGGAGTGGTGGGGCTGGGCACCTGTGTTCTTTCCCTTCGTTTTCAGGGGACCGGTCAGTGGCATTCTTGATGGCTGGTGGCTGGAGGTGGGGATGAAGAGGCAGCTCCCAGCTCCAGGCTCCAGGCTCCAGGCTCACGGGCCTGGTCCCAGGGTTACAGCACACTGGGGCAGGGGCCGGGGCGGGCAGTAGTTTGGGTTCTCAGCCTCCATCTCTATTTCTCAGACTGAGGAAGAAAACAAAAAAAAGCCGACTGCCCACCCCCTCTTTGTTTGTCTTGTCTAATTTAACTTACGTTATTTATCAAAAAGACAGGTTATTTGGAAAACCAGATGGACCCAGGCAAAAATCATCTGGGTTTTCCAAACGTGAAAAATTAGGTTCTGGGGGCCCAGGAGGGAAGGCGTGTGGGGGGAGGTTGGGCGGGAGCGAGGCGTGTTGAGTGAATCTCCGTAGTCGGGCCCAGAAATTGCTCCGTGACATCCCAGCAGCGCCCACCCCACCCCCCTTTCCTGCAAGTCCTTTATGTCTGGGATCTAAATGAGAAAACTGAAGTCTTCGTGCTGGTGTTGGGGTATGTGGCAAGTTTTAATTGGCTGAGAATTTTAATTGCTGGAGAACAGCAGCCCCTTCCTCCGCCTCCCGGCCCTCGCCCCCTTCCACAGAGTAGGCGCGGTAGCTCGCGAGGAGTACTGGGTACCTGCACCTTTCCGGGGCAGAAACACCCCCTACCTCTTGTCTCACGTGCTACTGTCCCAAAGTGACCGTGGCAGATCTGGGAGTTAGGCACTAGGGACGAACTCCTGTCTTTCGATGGTTGGGTGGCCAAAGATCACGGGGAATTACGGGTCGTCTATTGACTATCCAGGAAGGAGCTGGCCCAGCAGCCCTCTGGGTTACAGTGGCTTGCTCTGTGGCTGTAACTGGGGACTTACTTATTTTTATTTTGCCTACAGGATGCATGTGCTTGCCGGAGAGAGGGGGAGAGAACGCCCCCAGCCCCAGTCACGTCACCGTCCTTCTCCGTCTCTCAGGAGTTTGCATTCGCACCTGACATGCTTCTCAGGCTGCCAGGTCTGGGACTCAAACCCTGGGCTCGGCCATGTGGGAGCCGGCTGCCTGAACAACCAGGCCATGGAGCCTGCCCCACCCAGGGGGGTTCCCGGCTGTTGCTTCTGGGCAGTACCGTCATTAGGAAGTTGGCGAGGAGGCTGTGGAAGAGCAGCTCCTGGCCAACAAAGGGATGTTGGGGGGAAGCAGAGGCAGCCGCGCAATCCTGTTCACACGCGTGTGCACACACTCAATACAGCCAAGGCCCTCTCCGGCCTGAAGGGTCTTTGGCAACGGCAACAGCACTTGTCCCATTGTGAGTGTCATTTCTCAAAGTGTCATTGGACTGTGAAAGCCACTTAATAACTTGATCTCATCTGAATAATCTGAGCTAATACTGCTCCACAGTTGTGAGGATTAAATAAAAAAAAACTGTCGAGTGTCTGCCTCCAGGCCTGGCACGTACATACGGCGCTTCCATAATGCTCGCTGAGTGAATGACTCCTCGAATCTGAGCGTCACCGCTTCCGACGTCTCCACGGATCAGCGGGTAACACCCGAATAACTGAAGGCTGTGGCCTCTCCCGCTGAGCCAGCTTGGCAGGGTCCAAACCTGCTGTGTGTTTCACACGTTTGAGGAGGAGCTGTGGTGTGTGGGGTACCCTGGGATGCACCCTCCCAGCCCCTTCCCGGGAGCCCTCGCTGCCCCAGCCGCTGGAGGCCCTGTCTGCAGACCACTCTCCACTGCCCACACCTTTGGGAGGTGCCTCAGCTGCAGACAGCACCTTTCCAGCACAGCCCACATCAGTGAGGACGGGCATCCACAGGCCTGCCCGTCCAGCTCCATCTGCAGGGCCGTTTCAGAGCTCCCTGTGGGGCTGGCCGAGGCTGCCACAGTTCCTTCCCCCGTGCTCCCCACTTCTCTTCCCTCCGTCCTCAGAGGGTGGCCCCAAGGGCACTTATTAATAAATATCCTGCACTGGGGCCGGCAGGTGGCATGGTGGTGAAGGGCACTGGACTCCCACGAGGCTGACTGTGGTTTGAGTCCTGGACCTGGCGGCTTGTTTTCTCACTTTCTCTGTCCCTCTCTGGCCAAATTAAAATACATAAGTAAATAAATAAAGTTAAATAATTATTTAAAACAAATAAATAAAGTTAAATATATATATATATCCTGCATGGTAAACTCGGAGCCAACTTTCTGCAAAATGCAGCATGTGCGTGTGTTGGTCTTGAGCACCAGGCCAAGGCTTCAGGACAGGAGAGCAGCCTCCTTCAGTGTGTTTCCAGCGTTGGAGTTGGCGCCGTCTCTCTATGTCCACCAGAGGGCAGCAGCACCGCAGAAACCTGCCCTCCTGGGACTCCCGAGTGGCCTTGAGGCCTTCCTGGCCCCTCTCCCGAGCTCACACCCGGGGACCCAGCCTCCCTGTGAGTGTCTGCCCTCCTGTCTAACCGAAGCAAAGTTTCGGAAACTGTAGGTTTCGGTTCTGTCAGCTGGAACTCCCCCACTGCCGGCCCGAAGGCCACTCGGTCTGCACAGAGCCCCTTCCCCGCTGCACCACCTCCCTGCCCGGATCTCCCACCCCTCACACTTACCTCCCACCATACATTTGTTTTCTGTGTGACAGGGTAATTAGGAGCTTGGGGCCAGCAGGCCCGGGGGCCAGTCTGAGGATGGCCGCTTCATTCCGGCTCTCCCTGTTCTGCTACCAGTATTGACTTTCAGTTTTATTTATTATGACGACTTTTTTGTGTGCGTGACATGAGGTATGGACGCGAGAGGGCCAGAGCCAATGTACTCTCATCAGTCCACTTCCCGAGGCCCTCCCGCCTGCACTGCTTCCATCTGCTGGTTCTGGCATCTTGCAGGCCGTGGGCCTGTCCCTCACCCCAGAGTTTCCTCGGAGTCTTCTGGGAATGGGATCCAGCGGTGCCTAGGGAAGGGCTGGGAGAGCGGGGACAGTACCACCTGCCTCTCAGCGGCCACCTGTCCAGCGAGCCTGGACCGCGCTCCCATGGCCGGCCAGCTCACTCTGGCCAAGCTCCCACCCCTGCCTGCCCTGCCCTCGGGGAGGTCCTGGGCCGGCCCTGCTACATGCCTCCTTTTTTCTTTTTAAAGTTTTTGCTGTAGAGTGTGTGCCCGACAGAGAGAGGCGGAGAAAGCAAGAAAAACCCCGGGGAGTGGGTGGGGGGATGGCTGCTGCGCAATCCCTTCTCCTCTGGGGGCTTTGGGCACTCAGGCCCGTGTGCCGGGCATAATTTTCAAGCCACTGGGTTTGGGACTTGAACCGTGGCTGAGCAGGTGGGAGTCCAGGCCTTAACCACCACGCTGCGGGCTGCCTGACCCTACCCCCTTTTTTTAGTCAGCATTAGTTTTTGTGGCTGTGAAATTGAGACTGAGATTCCAGGCAACCAATTCAAAAAATGCTGCCTGCCTGCCCTTCGGGCCACTAACGTCCCCAGAACTACTCTGCTGCCGGGACTTGAACCGTGGCTGAGCAGGTGGGAGTCCAGGCCTTAACCACCACGCTGCGGGCTGCCTGACCCTACCCCCTTTTTTTAGTCAGCATTAGTTTTTGTGGCTGTGAAATTGAGACTGAGATTCCAGGCAACCAATTCAAAAAATGCTGCCTGCCTGCCCTTCGGGCCACTAACGTCCCCAGAACTACTCTGCTGCCTCCCAGGGAAGAGGAGGGGCGAGCTCTGCGCAAGTCACGAGCGGGCGGGCGCGCGGAGCCGGCGGTGGCCGTGGGAAGCCCTGAGCCAGGGCGGTCTGTGCGGCCACGTCCCGCGGCCTGCCTCTCGGGGCGCGCGGCGGAAGAGAGAAGGCCTTTGTCCGGGGCGGGATGCAGCTGCCGGCCCCGCCCCTCGGCACATGCCGGGCCGGCTTCCCCATTGAGGGCCGCTGGAGCGGAGCGCTTGATGCCCCAGCTCCGCAAATCCTCCAGGCCGCCCCTCCGCACGAGCACCAGCACGAGCCGCCGGCGCCCGGAATGGGGTGGGTGGGGAGAGGTGGGCGGCCCGGGGTGGGGTGGGGAGCGCGTGCGGATTACGGAGCCGAGCAGCTGCTAGGAGGCGGCTGGAGCGGGCACCCCCTGCACATTCCGCCCTCAGTCCAGCTTCTGGGGACCCGGGATTTGGCTTTTCCTGCCTCCTGGTGGAAGAGGGTTGGCAGAGGCCACTTGCGCCTTGAGAGAGCGTCCACACCTACTTTTCCTTCTTCCCGCAGCTTCCAAAAAGGGCTTCTCGGTTTTTTCCTGTGGCGGAGGGAGGAGGAGTGGAGGAAGATACATTTTCTAGGTTCATCTGGTGAAATGGATTTGAGATGTGCCCCATGAGCTTTCTTCCTTTCCTCTTAAAGGTTACTTAGGGGCCAGCAGGTGGCATGATAGTTATGGGCACTGGACTCCCACATGGCTGACTCTGGTTCAAGTCCTGGACCTGGCGGCTTGCTTTCTCATTTTCCTTCTCTCGCGCGCTCTCTCTCACTCTGTCCCTCTGGTCAAATTTAAATAAAGAAGGTTAAATAAAATAATTCTTTTTAAAAAAATAAAGATCATGTAGAGAAAGAGACAAGTACTCCTGACAGGGCCTCCCAGCAGCGCGATGGGATCCCAGATCTCAGCACTCAGCATGTTGAGGTGGACCAAAGCCAAGCACCGTGACCAGCCAGGTGCGCCAATGAACCAGAGGCCGGGAAGGGCCTTGCAGCTGAAGCAGCTCCATCTTACCCAGCCCTTTATCCCCGGGGCTATTGACATTGAGAAACTGTGCACCCACGGGAAACCCTGGCATCTGTCCTATCCCGTGGGGTAAAAGTTCCCTCCATCTCCCCTTTCCCTCCTGGCTGACATGCATGCAGGCCCTGGGACCCTGAGCTGCCGCCGTGACGCCTGGCCACTAGCCTCTCCTGGCTGGCTGCTCCTCACAGTTCTCATCTCCTGCCCACGCTGGCCCTTCATGCTGGCCTGGCCTGCCGCAGATCCCTCCCTAGCCTGGTGCTGGTGACCTGGCCCACTTTCTGTTCTTGGCACGTGTATGGGTGGGCAGGTAGACTCGACCACACATACCCCTTCACTCAGGGCCATCGGTCCCCTGGCATCCTGACTTTTTTGTTATCGCGTGGACATGGACACCCTTGAATTCTTAGCTGTTTTATTCTCCAGACTCTCTAAAAAGAATGGGATGTTGGGGCCAGCAGGTAGAGTGGTAGTTGAGGCACTGGACTCCCACATGACCAACCACAGTTTGAATCCCAGACCTGGTGGCTGCTTTCTCACTCTCTCTGTCTCTCTCTGGTGAGCACATGTTCTGCACAGCAAATTTTAAAATAACAATGAAATAAATAATTATTTTCTTAAGCTATAGGGTGTCCAGGACCACTGGCCAAGCACTGACTGTGTCGATTATACCGTGCTGGGACACCCACACAGCGCTGCCCTCGAGAGGCGCTAGTTCCACACCCTTGGAAGCCGCTCGATTTATTGTGTTGGAGAGAGGTGGCCAGCGTTCTAGGACAATGAAATGAATGACCCTGCTCTGCCAAGTTGGAGCCCTGCCCTGCAAAGTACAATAGAGGCTTTGCATCGATAATCAGAATATCGCGTGTCTCTTGTAGTTAGAATAAATACAAACAGGAGGAAGCAGGCATGGCACCTGCTGTGCGAACACAGAACAACTCTCTTTTTTTTTAGGTTTTTGCTGTAGGGCATGTGCTCTCACCAGAGCAGGACAAAGGGAGGGAAAGTAAGAAATCACCTCTGGGGGGGGGGGGGGTAGCCACACCACAGTCCCTTCTCCTCTATTCTCCTCTTGGGATTTTGGGTACACACACACGTGACTGGCATGATTTTCAAGCCCCTGGATCCAGGACTTGAACTGTGATCCACCATGTGGGAATCCAGTGCCTTAACCACCATACCACCTGCTGGCCCCCCTCCCAGGACTTGTTTACGAGTTTGCTTCCTGTCTCTAGGAGTCTAGTTTGTGTAGGTTGAGGGGTTGTAAGATCTAGGAAGAATATTGCTAACCAAGAAACATAGAGATGGCTTCATTGTATTTTGGGCATTTCAGGCTTCTCAAAGCACTGGAACAGAGGAAAGGGGGACTGATAATGACTAGCAGGGGACCGAAGTCACTACTAAATAAAGGTGAGGAGGGACCAGCAGAGGGCGTAATGGCTACATCGCTGGACTCCCACATGATTAATCATGGTTCGAGTCCTGGACCTGGTGGCTTGAAACTCATACCAACCGCATGTGCATGTATGCCCAAGATCCCGAAAGGAGGAGGGTGAGAAGGGATTGCAGCACGGCCATCTCCCCTGGGGGGTGATTTCTTGCTTTGTGTCTCTGTCTCTCTGGTGAGTACACACGCCCTATTGTAAAAAGCTCTCTCTCCAAGAGAGAGGCTGGAGAGATGCATGAGTGGACTCTGGGCGACCCCTCGGTCACCACCTCGTGCTGCTGTACTGATCAGGGTTCCTCTGATCGCCAGGGATTCTCCTTGAGTTACGTTTGGCAAAATAATGGTCTCCCTGGAAAGCGTACAGAACTCCGTGGCCTCAGGGAACCGAGCCTCGGCTGTTACCAGGACTGTCTCTCATATCTGCTTCGTGGTCAATGTCATCTTCTCCCACTACAGCCCGACTTCTACTTGGAAGGGAATTGCTGCAGCTCCAAGCTCACATCTTCCCTGCTTCGTCCTTCCTTTCGTTGTATTTCAGCCAGTCCCAGAGGACTGTGACGGGCTCACCAGGAGTGGGCTTCCTGTCCCAGATTCATCTGCTCCTGTTGGCCCATTTGCTAAAGCTGGGAGGGGGCCCAGCCAGAGTCCCGGAGAGGGAAGGGAGAGGCAGCCCTCTGGTTAGACCAGACAGTTCTGTGGTTTACAGTTCTGTGGTCCAGGAAGACCGTGTAACCCTAGACCACCGCAGCTCGGAGCCTTTAGGAGTGAGGATTTGGCCACCTCTTCTAAGGGAGGAAACTCTGACCGGCAAGGGGGACTGGCAGTGGGTAAGGGAAAGGGGAAACCATAGGCCCTGGACCTGCTGTAGAAACGGGGCAGAGGTCTCCACCTGCACTGTCTCAGCTGGGGGAGAGCATGAAGTGTGAGTCACTTCTGCTTCCTGTTTTTCATTCCCTTTTCTCTCTTAGCAGAGACACCGTCATCATCATAAAAATTGTTTGCTCTCCCGTTGTCAGTGGGATTTAATCTGCCATTTTGTCTCTAGGTTGCAGAATAGTGAGTCAGAATCCAGCGGGAATCAAGGCAGAGCTGGGGGAGGATGCCTCATACCTTAGGGTCAGGGTCAGCCAGTATTCTGTTCTCTGTTGCTGCAAATTGGTCCCCAACTGCAACACTTCTGCCCAGGGAGGAGAGCAGGGGGGAGTCAGGCCTCACTGAACCAGAACCCTGACAAGACTCCACTCTGGTTTGGAACCAGGGCTCCTATTCCTCCCTTCCTTTCACATTTTGCCAGAGAGAACATGCTCTGGCTGGAGAGAGAGCCAGAGAGAAACAGAGGACACGCACACATGCACACATGCACACACACATACATGCACACACACAGTGAGAGAGAGGGATGGCCACACCATGATTCCTTAGGATTTGGGGCATGCACATGGGCCTGGCATGTTTTTGAGGCCAGCGGGTATGGACCAAAATGTGATGCAGGCATGTAGGGCCCAGCTCCCTGAACCACCACACCACCCGTGTGACCCCAGGGACCCTTTCTTATCTGATGTTCATCTGATGTTCTCCTCATTTAACTACAAGCACAGAAGCCCACCAGGCAGGCTTTATGGAGGGGGGCCCCCAGCCGGTGGGGCCGAAGCTACTCCTCTCCCATACAGGGCCTTAGTTCGAGCCCTGTCCCAGAGCAGATTTTGTCTTCTCTTAAACATCGTTTAGGGGCTGGCAGGTGGCATGGTGGTTGATGTGCTGAATTCCCATATGACTGACTGCGGTTCAAGTCCCAGACCAGGCAGCTGATAAATCACAACAAATGAACAGACAAATCAATAAATGTTTTTAAAATAAATTAAAATCTTAAAAACATAGCTTTTGGGCTGGCAGGTGGTAAGGTGCTGGACTCGCACATGGCTGACCATGGTTTGAGTCCCAGGTCTGGCGGCCTGCTTTCTCACTCTCCTTCCCTCTGTGTCCATCTCTGGCCAAATTAAGAATTAGTAATAATAATGATACATAAAATTAAGTAAATAATTTTAAAAAACTAGCTTTTATTCAGCAACTTTAATCAAGTAAGTATAGCGTAAATATATAATTCCAAATTGTGATAAATGCTATGAAGAAAAGGAAAGAAAGTGCCCTGGGGTCACGTAAGGGATGGGGGACTAATCTGGTCTAGGGAGTCAGAGAGGACTTATCTGAGAAGGGATTGAAAGATGCCTAAGTCGAGCAAGGGAAGCGAGTTTCAGGCAGGGGAAGGCGTGTGCAGAGCCGCATTGCAGAGAGCAGCGCGGGCCCGCGGCAGGGGGGTCGGTAAAGGACGGAGCTGCAGAGGCAGACGAGGCGGGACCAGGGCGCGCGGGGCCGGGGCTGCAGCCTGAAGGGTTTCCCTGCAGCAAGGAGGCCCAGGCTTCACGCAGAAGCTGTCGCACGGTCAGACCTTCCCTCGGAAACCTCGCGGGGTCTGCAGCAAGGCAAGCCGATCCCGCGGAGGAGCGCGGAGGACGCGGTCGGGAGAGAACGCCCGGCCTGGAAGCGGCCAGAGTCAGGACCGCCGAGGGCGGAGCGGGAGGAGGTTCCGGCTGGACCCGCGCCGGGCCCTGCGGAAGACCGAACCGGCCCACGTGGGCCAGGCCGCCCCGCCCCGCCCCGCCGCGCAGACGCCGGCCGACTCGGCAGGCCGGCGCCG
>NW_006159717.1:602176-612425 GCF_000334495.1 Tupaia belangeri chinensis
GAGTCGGGGTCCCCACAGGGAGGGCTTGGGGCCCAGCCGCGGGAGAGGGCGTCGCCGCCCCAGTCCAGCTGTCTCTCTTGCAGAGATTAAGAAGGGACGGTTCTGTCTTCTACTAGGGGTAGTATCCCTGCCCTGCACCGCCAGCGAGGGAGGCCCCCTCCCCCACCACCCTGCGGCAAACCGTGTGCTGGTTGAGGAGAGCCAGATCCTGGGGCGCCTGGTATCAGAGAACCTGAGATCCTTAGTGTCACCCCCACCCCTTCCCAGCGTTCTGCACCCCGCCCAAGTTCAGGGAAAAAATCAGCGGAGGCCCCTTCCCACCAGTCCTGCTGCAGGGGTGCCCGGCAGGTTACAAAGGGGCTTTGCTGCCCTCTTCCCGCCAGGGCTCCTGCATGTGGGGAGGTCTGTGCCGCCTACAGAGATCCCCCTGTGCCCGCCCACTCGCGTGGTCGCGTGGTAGTAGCCCTAGCATCCTCTCTCAATGACCCCGTTTTCCTAGTCCTGTATGTGCCCTCATTAGAAACCTGGTGGGCTCCAGCTCCAGCTTTGGTAGAGGTGGGCTACATGGGTGGTCAGCCCTCCCTGCAGGGCCTCTGGATGGAGCCAGGTAGGTTAGGGGACGTGGCAGGTATGCTCCAGGGACACTGGGAGGGAAAGGGCAAGCTCAGGAGTCTGCCACCGCTGGGGCAAGGAGAGGGCCCACCACCCTCGATGGCAGCAGCCGACCGCAGGCACAGGCTCCGTCCGGCTGGTTGTGGCAGTCCCCCTGCAGTCTCCTCCCATTCACTCACTGAGTGTGCATGGACACCTGCCAGTGCCAGGCCCCGTGCTGGCCCCCGGGGACGTGGTGGAGGACGTGGAGCGGGAAGCCAGATGATAACCTGCTATCACAAGGACACGAATATAGTACACCGAAAAGCCCAAGTGAATAGACGTTTCCAACACCAACTGCACATTCCAGGGACAGGGAGCACACGTGGCTAAGGCGGTGTGTACCCAGGGCAGTGGGACACAGAGGAAGGCCCCGTGAACCGTGTTGGTTGGGGTACATCAGGGCAGTGGGGAGACATCAGGGATGTCAGAGCGGAGTTTTGAAGAACAGAGCCGAGTTTGCTGGGGAGAAGGGAGGGGCTGGGGGTAGGGGAAGGCTATTGTAGGAACAGCGTGGGAGAATAATGGTGTGTTTTGACATCTCTGCAGTTTGGTGTGATGGGAGGCGCACAGGGGCCAGGTCAAGCAGGGCCTTGCTGGCCAGGAGCGATTTGGCAGGAGTTCAGGGACAGCATTCTAATCTGGGACAAGTCCACTGATATTTCTAACTGGAGAAGGTGGTGCAATAATCCAGGTGAGAAACGCCTGGACCAGATGAAAGTGAGGAGGAAGAACTGTCAGAATTTGGGGGCCCATGGGACCAGGGGGGTAGGACAGTGAGGAGGCCAGGAAGCTCCAGGCATCTGGCATCTTGCTGGAGTGACTGAGTGGGGGCAGGGCCTTTACTGAGGACACACGGGGAGACTGTGAGGAGGCTGCAGTTGGTCACAGGGTTGGCTGGCAGATGGATCTGGGCTGGAGACAGATTTGAGTCACTAAAGGATGGTTCTTGAAGCTCCAGCAGGGAACGAGGTCATCTGGGGAGACATGCATAGTGGCTGTGCAGGAGACAGAATACACAGCCAGAAAGTGAGGAGGAAAATGTGGAGGGACATGTTTCCAGAGTCGAGGAAAGGCGCCCAGAAAGAGCAGCCACACTCGACCCTGCTGCCTTGTCCCTGCAGCGAGGCTGCCTCAGCTTCAGGCACCTGCCCTGCCGTGACTCATTCTTCTGCTTCCCCTTTACAGACTAGATGTTCGCCATCCAGCCGGGACTGGCCGAGGGGGACCAGTGCCTGGGGGGCCCTCACTCTGGAGTATGTCAGCCCGAGCTCCAACCAGACAGCAACTCCAACTTCATGGCAAGTGCCATGGATGCCAATGAGAACTGGCATGGGATGCCGGGCAGAGTGGAACCCCTCCTGACCAGGAGCTCCTCCGAGTCTTCCTCTGACAACAAGGCCTTCCAGGACTCTGGAACTCCTGAGGATGGTGTTCGCAGCCCCCCAGAAGGGGCAGAGATTCCTGGGGCTGAGCCTGAGAAGATGGGTGGTGCTGCCGTCTGCTCCCCTCTGGAGGACAACGGCTATGCCAGCAGCTCCCTGAGCATCGACAGCTCTAGCAGCAGTCCTGAGCCTGCCTGTGGAACTCCTCTAGGCCCTGGCCCTCCAGATCCCCTCCTGCCCTCGGTGGTCCAGGCTGTGCAACAGCTGCAGGCTCAGGAGCGCTACAAAGAGCGGGAGAAGGAGAAGCACCACGTGCACCTGGTGATGTACCGTCGCCTGGCACTGCTCCAGTGGATCCGGGGCCTGCAGCACCAGTTGGTTGACCAGCAGTCCCGTCTACAGGAGAGCTTCGACACTATTCTAGACAACCGAAAGGAGCTTATCCGCTGTTTCCAGCAGAGGGCAGCACCATCCAGGCCCCAGGACCAGGGCTGAGGGTGTGCCTCCCCAAGTGTGAAAGTACATATGTATATTTGCAGGTGTGTGAGTGATTGTGCACAAGTAAGTCCGTGACTATCTGCTGGCGTGAGTGCAGATAAGACTGTGTTAGCACATACACAGGTGTGTGCAGGCATGTGTGAATGAGCTTAAGTATGCTATGTATGTACATGTGTACACACAAGCCAGTTCATATTCAGACCTATGTGTGAGTGTGTAAGAGTGAGCATGTGTGTGGCAGGTATGTAAGAGTGAATAAATTTGTATGTGCATATGTAGAAAGGCACCAGCGGTGTTTGTGTGTGTGTATGTGTACAAGTATGAGTACATGCATGAGGATGTGCAGAAGATGCGAGTACATATGAGTGAGTTTGTATAGGCTTGTGTTGGTGTATGTGGGTAAGCCCTTGTATGCAGACCTGTGTGGAGGGGTGCCTGTGTGCAGGTGCAGGCATGGGAAATGCTTGTTCAGGGCATGTGTGCTTGCAGGCAGACTCACAAGCAGTCATGTGCAAATATATATTCACTTGCAACTGTGGGTCCTTCCTGTGTTACCTGTGGCCAATTCCAGCCCTTTTCTTCTCTACTGGGTCCCATTGGTCCCTGGAGAGAGGGTTAGCTTACTGTCATTTTTCTGAGTTGTGGCTGACCTATTCCCCTGGGATCGCCTAGGCCACCTCCCTGCCCTTTGCTCTACCCGAACCTTGCTCTGCTAAGGCTGCTGTCCCTGCTCCTGGCTTCGCTGTAAGAAGTTAGTGGCTTCCCTGGCCTGCTGTGGTATTTTGGCAGCAATTCGGTCAAGGCTTGTTGGTGGAGAATTGTCCGGGAGGGGACCTAGGGTGAAGATGAGATCGTGGTGGTGGAGGGTGGGGTGGAGGCGGGAAGGAGACTGGGGACTGCCCCTCTTGAACCTTGCCTTTGTGTACTGGGAGAGGAGGATGGGAGAGAGGATGGCAGAGCCCCATGTAGAACAGGAGAACAGGAATTCTGAACTAGTTCCCAAACTAATCTTACCTGTGCACAAAGAAGGGAGCTGTGGGCTGGCCCTGGCCTGGGGTGAAGGCAGCCGATATCACAGGGATGAGAATGTGGTTTGAGTCCCAGCCCCAGCAGCTTGAAAAACACACCAGGTGTGTGTGCATGTGTGCCCCAAATCCCGGTAGGGTGGAGGAGAAGGGATGGCAGTGTGACCATGCCCCATTGGGGGTGCATTCTCCATATCTCTTCACTCTCCCTGTCTCTTCGATTCCCTCTCTCTGGTCAGTGGCAAATTCTGAAAAAGAAGGAAGATGTTGAAAACTACAGCCATGGAGGCTTCTGATGGAAAGGAGCACGTGCTTCTGTGCTCGCAAGCGGCAGACACGGTGTTCCGGGCTGCTGGGGAAGTCCCTCCCCTCTGGGCCTCCGCCGTGCAGTGCCTCTGGCTGTAGCAGCCTTAGATGTCAGGCTAAGTTTGGTCTGTTTCTCTGAAATCAGGCCGTCTGGAAGGACCAGAGCGTGGCTTTGGACAGGGTGGTGGCAGCCTAGCCTCTGCAAGCTCTCAGGTGCTGGGTCACACTGTTTCCGGTCCCCGCAGGGCCCTATATACAGATTGGCGGTGTCCAGCAGGGCTCCACGAGGTGGAAAGCAGGTGGTCCTTGGGGAGCAGCAGCGGCCGAGGTAGCCCAGCTGTGCTCTGCTCAGTGCCACAGGAAGGCAAGGTCCAGGTGGGTGAGTGGTGGGTGAGCGGGACCCCTGGCAGGCCCCAGTGCCTGGTACTCACTGCTGCTCCTCTGGCCTCTGGTCTCTCTAGCTGTCAGAAGTCTCCAGGGCTCGGTACAGCAGTTGGTGTAATGGCTATGTTGCTGGACTCCCATGTAGTTGACCCGGGTTTGAGTCCTAGACCCAGTGGCTTAAACTAACACTGGGCGCATGTGCGTGCGTGCCCGAGATCCCAAGAGGAGAATGGAGGAGAAGGGATTGCGGCGTGGCCATCCCCCCTGGGTGATTTCTCGCTTTCTGTCTGTCTGTCTCTGTCTTTCTGGCGAGTACACGCGCCCTATAGCAAAAATCTCTCCAAAAAAAAAAAAAGGTCTCCAGGGCTCTCCTTGTCTGTCTGTCTGTCAAAAGCTCCAGCCCTGCCAGGTGGGTGGGTGAGTGTGGAGAGGTGTGGGGCTGGAGTGTGGGCCAGGAACTTCATGCTCTTGCATGCCGTGTGTGAACCTGGCCTCCGGACCCATTTGGGATGAATAAATGAACAGAATTAACTTCCGAGTCTGTTCTAGTCTCCCTCTCGCCGGTGGCCTCTTTTCCTTACCATCTGCACTCTCCTTTCGAGCAGAGTCCTGGGCTGGAAGCTGGGGCTCTTCTAGAGGGTGGTGACAGGAAGGCGCTCGGACCCTCTGCCGGCAATCTAGTGGGGGGAGGGGGTCCCTCAGGGGCCTCCCAGTCTGACAAGGGAGGACTCTGCCTCTGAACTGAGTCCCATTTGAGATTGTCCAGGTCATCTTCAGGCTTGATGGCTTGTGAGGGACACACACCCAGCACATCTCTCAACGCAGACAGACAGACAGACACACGCACATGAACACGAGTCACGTACCCTGGAGTCACCACTACCCTGAGAGGTATCCTGACTGGGAGAGACCGAGTAAAGGGCCTTGGAGGGTTCTGACACATGAAATTAGAATATTTGTTTTTGACTTTAGGTACCTATTAATGCCAAGTTAGATCGTGTCTCTATTTTACATTGGTTTGCATCATAATTTATTCCTCACAAACTAATTTCTGGCTGGCCCCCCAGTGCAGTGGTTAGGTGTGCAGCAGGAGCTGGATCTTATATGGCAGACCCCGATTTGAGTCCCAGCCCTGGGGTGGCTTCAAAAACACACTGGGTGCTTGTGCCCCCAATCCTGGTGGGATGGGGAATGGAGGAGACAGGGTTGTGGTGGGACCCTCTCTCTCTCTCTGTCTCTCTCTCTCTCATGTATTCTCCCTCTGGTAGTAAAGCCCCACACACTTCGTGCCTCACCTGTTCTGCAGTTCAGGAGTTGGAGCACAGCCTAGCTGGGTTCTCTGTGCCCGTCTCTCCATCGAGGAGGCAGTGCCGGGTCTGAGGTCTCTTGGCAGCACTCAGTGTCTCAGGCTTTGGCTGGAGACACTTCAGTTCCCTCCCCGGCCATTTGCCGCATGAAAGCATGCAGACAAGGAAGCGAGCGTGCCGGCAGGATAAAAGGCAGTTTTCTTTTATACAAAGAGACACTATTAATTTTTGTCACCCCAGAGGTGACGTCCCCTCAGTGTTGTCCAGTTTCTAACAAGTTACGGGAGAGCCTTATGTGACCTTGTGAATCCCAGGCCAAGATCACCGAGGACCATCTTATAGGCCGTGTGTCTCAGGAGGTTTTTTTTTTTTTTTTTTTTGAGAGGTTTTTGCTATAGGACGCATGTGCTCGCCAGACAGACAGAGAGAGACAGAAAGCGAGACATCACCCCCCAGGGGGGATGGCCACGCCACAATCCCTTCTCCTCCATTCTCCTCTCGGGATCTTGGGCACGCACGCACACGCGCCCAGTGTGAGTTTTAAGCCACTGGGTCCAGGACACGAACTGCGGTCGACTACATGGGAATCCAGTGACATAGCCATTACGCTAACTGCTGGTCCCTCAGGAGGTGTATTTTGATTGGTTATACAAAAAGACACTATTAATTTTTGTACAACAAATCATATTACACTTATAAAGATTGAAACATTTCAGAGAAATCTAATGTCCCCTTTCATTCCCTCCAGCAAAGCATGTTTATTTTAAAGGTCACAGTAGATACTCCCTGAGGCTGTCAGTGACCCAGGACATTAATGATTCTTGCTGGGGTAGGAGGAAGGGGGTGGGAGGGAAGAAACATTTAATAGACACAGGAACGACAACGTATCTGTTGATGATAATGTGTACGGTAATATCTTTGACTTGGTTGATATACACTGCATTCATGCTGGGGAAACACCATTTCCTGTGCCGGTAAATACGCAGAGTGATGGGGCCAGCAGGTGGCATGTTGGTTAAGGCACTGGCCTCCCACATGGCCAGCCACGGTTTGAGTCTGGGACCTGGCAACTTGCTTTCTGACTTTCTCCCTCTCTCTCTCCCTCCTCTCTGGTCAAATTTAAATAAATAAATAAGTAAAATTCAATTAAACAATTCTTTAAAGAAGAAGATGTAAAATAATTAAATGTAAAGTTAAAAAATAAAACATTTTCAAAAAAATTCTTGTCATTGGCGCATCCCTGGTAGCATACACTGTTTGTCCACAGACTGAGGATGCATGGAAGGCTCAGGTTCAATTCCCAGCACACCCTGAAAAACTGGATATTGGAACCAGCAGGTGGCATAATGGCTATGTTGCTGGACTCCCATGTAGTTGACCACAGTTCAAGTCCCAGACCCAGTGGATTAAACTCACACTGGGTGTGTGGGCAGGTGCATCCAAGATCCCAAGAGGAGAATGGAAGAGAAGGGATTGTGGCGTGGCCATCCCCTCTGGGGGTGATTTCTCACTTTCTCTCTGTCTGGCGAGTGCACGTGCCTTATAGCAAAAACCTCTCTAAAAAAAAAAGAACAACCAGCTAGGTATGGTATGGTGCCTATGGTCCCGCTACTTGAGTCACTGAGGCAGCAGGTTGACAACATGGTGAGACCTGTCTAAACACACAAAACAAAAAGAATGATTGTCATCTCCACTTTTGACACTTGAACACAAGTGGTATTGGACCAGTTTGAAAAACTTCACTTATTGATATTCTGGTAAAGGGTTGTAACAAAATTTGAACAATGTATCAATAGAATTTTTCTTTTTCCTTCCTTTTTTAAAAATTACCCACCTATTATTATTATTATTATTATTCCATTTTACCAGAAAGAGAATGAAAAATCAAGCTGCCAGGTTGGGGACTTGAACTGCTGTGAACCATGTGGGAATCTAGCACCTTAACCACCACCTGCTGACACCCATGGAGATTTCTAACAGTGAGATGACCTTAAGCCTCAGAGCACAAGAGGGTGAGCTCTCAAAAGGAGCCCCTTTTCTCAGCACAGCCACTGGTTCAGGGTGCAGACTCTGAAGTCAGACTTCCTGGGTTGGATCTGGGTCCCGGTGTTTTCTGTGACCACGGACAAGTCTACTTGTCAGTGCCTCAATTTCCTCACCTTAAAATGGAGAGACAGTTGCAATAATGACCTCATAGTGTGTGGCAAGGATTAAATGAATACACGATATGTAAAATACTCAGGACGTCTGACACTTTAATGAGGGTGGTGGTCCCCACAAATGGCGCTTTTGTGATGCATGCTTAGCTGTTTCATAGGGAACACTTTTTCTAAATTTAAAATTTAGAAGGCATTTTTTTTTTTTTTGGAGAGATTTTCACTGTAGGGTGCATGCACTAGCCAGACAGACAGAGAGAGACATAGAGACAGAAAGCGAGAAATCACCCCCCAGGGGGGATGGTCACACCGCAATCCCTTCTCCTCCATTCTCCTCTCGGGATCTTGGGCACGCACGCACACGCGCCCGGCGTGAGATTTAAGCCACTGGGTCCGGGACGTGAACCGCGGTCGACTACGTGGGAGTCCAGCGACATAGCCATTACGCTAACTGCTGGTTCCCGAGAAGGCATTTTTAAAAAAGGCTTTTAAAAAGTAAAGCTGCAGGGGCCAGCAGGCGGTGTGGTAAAGCTGTTGGACTCCCCACACGGTTTACTGCGGTTCGAGTCTCAGACCTGGCATCTTGGAAATCCCACCAGGCGTATGTGCGTGCGTGCCCAAGATCCCAGACAGACAATGAGGAGAAGGGATTGCGGCGTGACCATCCCCCCTGGGGGTGATTTCTCACTGTCTCTGTCAAGAGAGTGCACATACCCTATGGCAAAAACTTAAAAATAAATAAATAAATGAAAAGTAAAGCTGCCTAATACTCCTTTCCATCAAGGAGTTCTCTGAGCTGAAGATGAACCCAGACCGAGGAACCCGCGAGGTGAGTTGTGCGTTACAGGGGCCTGCTAGTCACAGAGAGCCCGGGACGGCCGTCACTGGGGTGCTTGTGGGCTTGGGAAGGAGACAGGAAGAGCAGAGAGTCAGAATCACAGCAGGGAAGGCCGAGTTTGGGGAGGGAAACAGGCAGGAGCCCTGTGGCTGCTCCGACTCAGCCAAGCATTGCAGTTTCCATCAGACGTCCCGCCTGCCAGGCCTGCCGTGAGCGGCCCTGGCCCAGACGGCCCGGTTCAGGCTGTCTAGGTCTCGTTTGCTCACCTGTGGCAAGGCGAGGCGAGAGAGAGCGGTGGGCCTTGGTCCTCTGTGTGCATGAAGGAGATGGCATTTCCTTGCCGTCGACCCTGAGGAGACTACCCAACCTTGAGCAGCACTGGTCTACACAGGGAGGAAAGACTGGGATCCAAAGCCTGCTGCAAAAGCCACTCCCAGCCTGGACATGGAAGGCAGGATGGCCCGCTGGGCAGGGCTCTGCCTGAGACTTCTACATTTGGGAGGCTTTTTTTTAGAGATTTTTACTATAGGGTGCATGTGCCCTGGAGAGCGGCTATGTGTAATGAGACTGAATCCCCCCTCACTCAAGGCAGCCTTTGCCCTGTCTGCCTGCCTGTTTCCTTCATCCTCACCTGACACCAGTGTTAGCTCCCACTACGCACAGCATGAATAGGCAACAGGAACGTGAGAGCAAGCACAGCGAGGGCCTGGTCAAGGGAGGCTTCCTGGAGGAGGAGGAGCTGAAAGAACCAGTGGAGGTAAGGATAATAATTTCTAGCCAGACTGGACCCAGGTGTCATGAACCCTGCCAGCTGTGCCCCGACTCCCGTCTTCTGGGCATCGGCAGTGGTGAGGCACTTCTCTGCAGGCCCGTGAGTCAGACGAGTTGACACAGAGTTGACACAGCTTGAGGCTGAGACTAGGAAGCAGCGGCCTGGGTTAGCTGAGAGGACCCCGGCCTGGCCAGCTAGGCAGAGTGTGGAGAGCATTGCTGAAGGGTCTGGAACCCCAGACCCAGGAGCACGGGGTGTAGGTGTGAGAAGGGGAATATGATGAGGGTGTCCCAGCATCTGAGCCTGAGTCCAAACCTGTCTTCTCGCCTGCCCCCACAGACTGGGGGATCCAGAGCTCGCACCTGCAGATGCTCCGGCGCTGGCCCTCGCAGACACACACTCGTGCACGCACACACTTGTGTACGCACGCACCCACGCACGCAGACGTGCAGACCACGGTGTACCCCTCCCCCGCTGCCCCAGCCTGGGGAACCCCAGCAGCCCCTGACCTCAGCCCCTAGCATCAGATAGTGGCTCCAGCAGAATCCTCCCTCTCCCAGACACTCTCGTCCCCAGCCCTTTCTCTCTGTGCACACCCCAGCCTCAGTACCGGGTGTGTGGGCGGGGCAGGGGAGTCATCGCCCCCTTCTCATCTATCACCTGTAGATTTGCAGAGATTTTCCTGGTTAAGAGCCTGGTAGGCCGCGGGGGTGGCGGGGGTGTGAGGGGGAACCCGAAGTCTCAGACATCAGAGCAGGGCAGCGCTAGGTCCCCCCGAGGGCCCCCATGACTCCCAGGGATGAAAGGGGGCTCAGGCCACAGGGTGCTGGCAGTGCGAGGGCCGGGGCTTGGCAGGGGTAGGGGCGTGACCTTGCCCGGGAGGGGGCTGGCGGGGAGCTCCGGTCCTCGGCGCTGGGGCCAAGGGAG
>NW_006159717.1:612560-638547 GCF_000334495.1 Tupaia belangeri chinensis
CAGAAACCCGCCTGGGCCCGCCCCGCCAGCAGGCCCTTGGTCCCGGCCCCGCGCGGGACAGCTGCAGCCGGGTCCCCTCCCCCTTTTGTGTCCCCTCCCCGCCCCCTCGCCGCCCTCCCCACCTCAGCTGCCAGGACGCCCGCGAACTGTCAGCGCTTCCCGCCTCGGGGACTTGGGCGCACAAAGCGGGCAGCACCCCTAATCTGGGCGAGGGGAGGATTAACCCCCGAGGTCTGCAGGGACAGGCGGGCGGCGGAGGGAAGAGCGAGAGAGGGCTGCGGGGTGCCCCGGCCCTCGGCTGCGAGCGAAGGGGTGCGGGGTGCAGGGACGATGCAGAGAAGAAGTAGGGACGACGCAGGCCAGCATGTGAGAACGTAGACGCGGGGCGGGGGGTGTGGGTCCCCCCCCCCCCCCCCGGGCGGGTCAGCCGCTGGAGGGCGCTCGGCCTGCTGGGCGCGCCCCTGCGACTCCTGCGCCCGCGTTAGGAATTTAGACAGCTCTGGGCGAGGACACTCCCCCACCGCTTGCACCACTGCTCTGTCCTGGGGCCTCTCTCCTCCTCTTCCTGGGGGTGCCCACTCCGTGGCTTCAGGTCCCACCTATCCTCAGGACTCGCAAAGCCGTGCTGAGGAGGGACTCTGAGTTTAAGCCACCGGGTCTGGGACTCAAACCGCGGTCGACTACGTGGGAGCCCAGCGACATAGCCATTACGCTAACTGCTGGTCCCCCCCAAAAAATTTTGGTTGTGACAGGATGAAGAGAGTGGAAACTTACTTCAACTGCAGTGCTGAAAGGTGGGGCCTTTGGGCGGTAACTAGAATTAAGGTCGAGGGGGTCCCCAGGATTGTCCTGGAGGGTTTATAAGCAGAGGGGCTGAGTCAGATGCACACTCTGCTCTCACGTGCCCTGTCTCGCTGTGCGATGGCCTCTGCCCTGTTATTTACCAGCGAGAAGATCCTCACCAAACTTTTTCCTCTGACCTTGGGCATCCAAACACATGAGCTAAATAAACCTCCATTCTTTTTCTCTGTTTTAAAAAAGAGGAGATACTTTTTTTTTTTATTAAACCTTATTATTTATTTATTTATTTATTTATTTATTTATTTTAACTTAACCAGAGAGGGACAGAGTGAGCGAGAGAGTGAGAAAGAAAGCTACCAGGTCCGAGACTCAAACCACAGTTGGCCGTGAGGGAGTCCAATACCCCTAACCACACTGCCTCCAGCCCCATAAGCCTCCATCCTCATAAACCACCCAGTTGCCTGTACTCCATGACTGAGCACCAAAGAGTGGACTAAACTACCTGTGTGTTCTGGGCCTAGCCCGTGTGGCTGGGAGGCTGCTCTTGCAAAACCAAACTCAGCTCGCTCTCAGCAGGGAAGATCTTTGGAAGAAGTCTTGGTGGCCACCTTCATAAAGTCTGGTGACCCTGACACAAAGTCCCTCTCTTTGAAGGACTGGCTTCTGGGGTTCCAGATCCACACCCATGTACTTGGGGGCTCTGAGGGCTTACATATGCTTCCATACACACCCAAACTGTGAGGGTGCCAGGGGTACCTGAGGACAGAGCCCTGTGTGGCATACAGACAGGTGGGGCGTCTCGCTGACCCTGGTGTACCGCCCGGCACCCCAGGAAACCACGCGCTGTCTCAGCCCGGCTCCCAGAGTTAGCGCTCGTAACGGTGCAGTCCTCCACATTGCAGTCGCTGGCTCAGAGAGAAGCCTCCGGGCCTCGCAGGCAGCATAGATCCCGCATGACTGACTATGCAGTCAAATCCTGGACCCGGAGGCTTGAAAATCACGCCAGGTGTGTGTGTGTGTGTGCAGTCGCGCATGTGCACGCCCGAAGTCCTTAGAGGAAAAGAGAGGAGAGGGGACTATGGCATGTCCATCCCTCTGGGGTGTGACTTCTCATTTTCCCTTTCTCTCTCTCTCTCCGTCTCTCTCTGGTGGGCATACATGCTCCATTCGGGGGGGCATACATGCTCCAAAGAAAACTCAAAAAAAAAAAAAAAAAAAAGGAAAGAAAGAAAGGAAGGAAGAGAGAAAGAAAAAGACTCCTCTGTCTCTGGGACAGCCCCTGCTCCTGGAAGCCCACAGAGCCCCCCCAAGTTCCTGCCTCCCCAGGGCAAGTCCCTTCCACTTTTCCTCACTTACTTACCCTCGTCCTCCAGCTCAGTATCAGCTCCTCTGTGGACTGATTTGGTTTTTGTTTAATTTGTCCAAAGGCACGTGTGCTCACTGGAGAGACACCACACGAGGGAAAGTGAGAAAGTTCCTCCCGCTCCCCATGGGTTGGTCATGCTAGCTCCCTTCTCCATTTCTCCCTCCTCTCAGGACTCCAGACACCCACTGGTGTGTTTTTCTTCTTTCTTTCTTTTTTTTTTTTTTTTTTGGATTTTTCTATAGAGCATGTGTACTTGCCAGAAAGACAGAAAGCGAGAAATCACCCTCCAGCGGGGGATGGCCATGCCATAATCCCTTCTCCTCCATTCTCCTCTCGGGATCTTGGGCACGCACGCACATGCGCCCGGCGTGAGTTTAAGCCACCACGTCCGGGACTCGAACCGTGGTTATCTACGTGGGAGTCCAGTGACATAGCTACTATGCCAACTGCTGGTCCTAACTGGCATGTTTTTCAAACTGCTGGATCTGGGACTTGAAGCGTGCATACAGCCATGTGGGATCCACCATACCACCAGCTGGCCCTCCTCTGTGGACCCACATCAGATGGTCCTCTCCTACCCTGTCCCTCTCTCCACTCCAAATACAGACTTGGTCTCTGTTCCTCAGGTTCCCACAGCAATTTGTTTCCCACATCCAATCCCTGGCTGTGGAATCTATAAGCTGACCCGTGAAAAGAGAGTCTCGTTTGGGCCAGCAGGTGGCGTGGTGGTTAAGGGAGCTGGACTCCCACATGGCCAACGGAAATTCAGAAATTCGAGTCCCAGACCTGGCGGCTTGCCTTCTCACTTTCCCTCTCACTCTCTCACTCCGTCCCTCTCTGCTCAAATCAAAATAAATAAAGTTAAATGAAATAATTCTTAAAAAAAGAAAAAAGGGTCTCGTGCTCAAATTATTAGGTCATTGGGAAAGTCATGACATGTTTTTCTGCATTTTCTAGGCAAAAATACGTCGTGACTTTCCTGATGCCGGAACAGTTTGAGAACCCTCTGCATGCCCTGCCCCACCTGGGAGCTCACAACAAGTACCAAGGCCTTGAGGAGCCCTGCAGTACGGAGCCCAGTCATCCCGACACTCTGTCTCCCAAAGCCTTGCCAGTCCATCGCAGAACGGGCTCGGAACGCGCTTCCACGGCCCCAGAAGACTCCGGTTAGCAGGTCGCACTGCACTCTCACCCCGTCTCCTCCATTCTCCTCTGGGGATTTTGGGCATGCAAGCACATGTACCTGGCATGTTTTTTAAGCCGCTGGGGGTCTGGGACTCGAACTGTGGTCGGCCATGTGGGATCCAGCACCTTAACCACTGCCCCATCTGCTGGCCCCACCCTCCTAATTTTTAATGAACTATTCTAGCTTGTGGGTATGGACGTGTGTGCGTGCACTCGCACAAGTGTGTACACGTTATGTGCACGTGTCTGTGCACGGCCGTGCAGGTACATGCAGGGGGATGGGGAAGGCAAATGACTCTACCTGTCGAACAGGTGAGAAGATTAGGCAGAGAGAAGGAAGGGGAGATTTTCCAGGCTCATCTGGAAATGGCCAGTACCTCACACAGTCCTCTGCTATCTTGCCCCTTCATAAGATCTCACACTTTCCAGTCATTTCCATTTCTGTTACTTGGCTATGAGCAGGCCCAACTCCACTTTTCGGTGGAGGAGCTACAGCCAAGGTCACAGGACAATAAGGAAGGTGACCTTGTGAGTGTGAGGCCTTCACCCAGTGAGGCAGAAGGGACCGGGTCTCCACAGCCTTGTGAACCTCTCCCGGAGAGGGAGAGAGAGGTAACCTCCCAGCGAATGAGCCGTCTAAGGCTCTGCTCTCCAGGATAGGAATGTGTGCGCTCCGAGTTCTACGGTTCATGGAACCCGGCGCTCTGTTCTTCCCTTGCTTTCTCCAGATGCCCTGAAAGCTAGCATCAGTATGCCCGCCTTATAGGTGAGGAGACAGAGGCTCAGAGAGTCTCAACAGTGTACAATGAAGCAAGGACCCTGCTCGTTCAACTGCTTGACCTCCCAGGTCTCTGCGGGGTCCCACGGCCACACAGTGTGGCAGGACTTAAAGGAGAGGCGACTGCGTGTGCTCGGACATGCCTGCATGTGTGCAAAGGATTGGCTCCATGGAGTGAGTGCCTTTGGCATTTGGATAATCTGCCCTAGGCAGTGCAGGGGCCCGTTAGTGTCCCTGTCTCCTAGTCTTGGGATATCAGCGACAGAGATGAAGCATTGCGCTCTCTCTAATGAAAGAGAGAATGCCTCAGAACACGTAAGAGGAAGAGATGACTGGAGACAGAGGTTTTTTTTTTTTTTGAGAGGTCTTCGCTATAGGGCGTGTGCGCTCACCAGACAGACAGAGAGAGACAGAGAGACAGAGAGACAGAAAGCAAGAAATCACCCCCCAGGGGGGATGGCCATGCCGCAGTCCCTTCTCCTCCATTCTCCTCTCAGGATCTTGGGCACACACGTACACGCGCCCGGCGTGAGTTTTAAGCCACCGGGTCCAGGATGCGAACCGTGGTCGAGTACATGGGAGGCCAGCGACATAGCCATTACGCCAACTCCTGGTCCCGAGAGAGAGAGAGAGAGAGAGAGAAAGAGAGAGAGAGAGGGAGAGAGAGAGATATTTTTGACAGGGTCTCACCATGTTGCGATTCTCCTGCCCTGGCTGCCCTGAGCAAGTGTGTGTCACAGTGCCGGCCCGTCCTGTTTAGGTTGGATCAGACCAGGGGCCTTCTAGCCCTGCGCTGCAGTTGGGCCTCTCATATTTTTAAAAGCTCCCTGGGGCGGTATCTCCCCCTCTCCTCTCTGCCCTGACCTCACCACATAGAACCACAGAACCAGAGGGCCTCAGCTTTGGTTCCTGGTCTAATTTCCATCCTCCCTCCCCACTCCACTAGTTCCTCCTGCTCAGGGCAGTTCCAAGACCCCTCTCTTTCCAACACTCTCAGCAAAAAGTGTCAAGAGTTACTGCGGCTTGAGCCTCAACTGCCTCTGAGGCCTAAGGGAGGTGTTCCTTTAAAGAGACTGGCTCCCAGGATTGAGGGGGGCCAGCAGAGGAAGAGGACCCCGCCCCGGCCCCTGCAGGCCTCACCTAATCGCCACACTCTGCATTATTACCCGCCTAACGCAGCGTGCTTTTAAATAAAATATGCAAAGATTTCCCTCTCAAATTATCTCCCCAGGCAAGCTAGCTCAACTCCAGCTTGTTAATGGAAAAAATGCAAATAGGGCCTCCCACCCTTCTCCCCCAGCCCCCAGGCTCTGGACAGCTAATGCGCTTTGCTTTCCGTCTTTCTGGGAATTTCTGTTTCCATTGAAATCATCATTTTTTCTCCGCGGGGGTGGGGGCTAGTGAGGAGGCTTTTCCCAGGTGCCATCTAAAGTCTTAAAAGGGAGGGAACAGCTTCGGCAGGAAAAGTTTGGGGGAAATCGCGCGGTCGTGCAGCCCGCCGGTCGCTCAGTCTCATTTTCCTCCTCCGAGATCTCAATCAGTCCTTCCCAGGCCGCCAGGAGGCCGAACCAAAAGGCACCCATGGCGCATGCGTGGAAGGTGCGCCCGCCCGGGTTAAACCTGGCGGGTTCAGCGAACGCAGAGACGGGGAGAACGGGTGAGACTTCGGCCCATCGAGCTTGCAGTCTAGCAGGGAAAGAAAAAAAAAGACAGAATATTTCAATTTTAAAAAGCAATTATAGGACACCTTAATCAAGCAATCCAGATCAATATCATCCCAACAAGATAAATGGACACCTGCCTCCTGATGTGACGCCCTGAGGACGTGCAGCAAAGTAGGTACCGCTCCTGCCAAAGACGCCGAACCTGAGGAAAAGACCAGGAGAAACCAGGCAGCCTAACCCAGGGCTAGGCTACCGAAGGGCTGGCAGGTGTTCTCGGGGATACCAACAGCAACAAGGAACGAATGTTCCAGATTTGGGGGACTGGAGAGACAGGACAACCATGGGTGATTGCGGTGTGTGACTCTGGGTTGGCAAGACGTTCTGTAAAGGACGTCACAGGTCAGGTAGCAACGCTTGGCTATAGGCGTATTATAGACATTCGGTTGTATTGATTTTGTTTTTTAAAGTTTGCTGTGGGGGCTGTTTGGTCCCTGGAAAGGGACAGAAGAAATAATCACCCGGGGGATGGCCACACCCACTTCTCCTTTATTCTCCTCTTGGGGTTTCAGCCTGCACGGTACACACAGCTTGTTTGTCAAGGCGCCGTGGGCAGGACTCGAACTGTACAGTCAGCCATGTGGAAACCTGCCTTGACCACCGCACCACTAGCTGGCCCCATGTTGATTTTAAATGTCCTATCAGTATTATCATGGCTATATAGAAGAATCTCCTTGTTTGGGATAACTATTTGTGAAGATGTTTAGGAGTAAAAGATTGTGATGTTTGCAGCTTAGTCTCAGGAGTTTCCGAGAACACATGTGACAGACGCCAGCTAGTGAATCAGGTGAGCGTTTTAGGGCTCTTCATTAAATTACTCTTTCAACTTCTCTGTAGATTTGAAATTTTTTGGAAATAAAAAGTTGGAAAAAAAAAAAAAAACTAGAGGGGGATGGACAGTGAAGCAGGAAAGTGCAGCTCTCTGTGCTCTGCAAGACCAAGGGTCTTGGAGGATTCCAGAGCTACATCAGGAGACCTCCCAGAGAGGGTGACAGAGAGCCTGGCATGCTTACCCACCATCCGGCCTGGCTGAGGCTGGGATTGAACTTGGCTCTGGGACTCAGCTTTGGATCCTGGTCTCCTCTCTGTCTGCTCCCACACTCCCACCCCACTCTGCTCACCCTCGTTCCTACCCAGGGAGGTTCCAGGTGCTGTCTCAGTCTTGCTCACTTATGGAAGATGAGTCACTATTTCTAAAATCCCTTCCAGAGGGCCTGAAGTGAGTCACACCCACAGACATTACCAGGCCATTTGGGCCCACTGAATAACAGAAATCTTCCTATATCCTGTCCCTGGGCGAGTCACGCCCACAGTCATTAACAGACCACTTTGACTCTTCCAACATCCTGTCCTTCGGACAGTGTTTAATGACTGTACACAGCCCCCTTATCTCTGATAAAGTACACTCCTAACTAGTTTCTTCCCAAAACTTACAAGTCTGCTTCTACTTTCTGTCTTTTTTGGGCAAGGCCAGTGGAAAAGCTCTTCACTAAATTCTCTCATTCTCAAAATCAAATAAAATGAACCCAGTACCTGTTAACCAGGACAGGGAGGCATGTTTTGCCTCCTCTCCAGACTAGGTCTTACAAATTCATGCTTAGAAATAAACTACATTAATTATTATTTTTGCAGAGTTGGTTTTTTGTTTTTGTTTTTAAGTTTTGCTCTTGGGTGCTGTGCTCACTGGCAAGAGACAGAAGGTGAGAAAGTAGCTGAGAAAGTACCTCAGGGGTGGAGAATGGCCATGCCACAGTCCCCTCTCCATTATCCTCTCAGGACTTTCTTGGACACTCATGCACACATGCCTGGTGTTTTTCAAACTGCTGGCTGGCCCCAATAAACATTTGTTTTAAAGTTAAAAATGAGGGTCAGCAGGGTGGTATAGTGGTTAAAGCAGCTGGATCCCACTGAATGTGTGATTCAAGTCTGAGTATGTGGTTCGAGTCTCGGACCTGGTGGCTTAGAAGACACACTGGGCATGCGTGTGTATTTCCTGAGAGGAAAATGGAGGAGAAGGGATTGCTGTGTGGTAATTCCCCCCCCCCAGGGTGTGATTTCTCGCTTTCTGTCTCTCTGTCTCTCCCGGAAGCGCAAGTGCAAAAATCTCTAAGAAAAAAAAAAAGAAAGAAAAAAAGAGGGACTGGCAGGTGGCATGGTGGTTAAGGGCACTGGATTCCCACAGGGCTGATGGCAGTTTGAGTCCCAGACTTGGCCACTTGCTTTCTCTCTCTCTCTATCTCATTCTGTCTGTCTCTGGTCAAATTTAAATAAATAAATAAATAAAGTTAAATAACTTTAAAAAGTCATGCATTTTTTTTTATGTAAAAATGTATCATGACTCTTCCAATGACCCAATAGTAGTAGTAATAATAATAATATTTTAACTATGACGTTTGGACTTCCCTACCTTTTAGGGACACTTGCTAAGTAAAACTTTTTGTTGTTGTTGTTAAGTAAACCATTTACAGGTGAAATAAAATGGTCTGTATGATTGGTTTAAAAACAGTAGGAAGTGGGAACCAGCAGTTGGCGTAATGGCTATGTCGCTGGACTCCCACGTAGTCGACCGCGGTTCACGTCCCGGACCCGGTGGCTTAAAATTCACGCCGGGCGCGTGTGCGTGCGTGCCCAAGATCCTGAGAGGAGAATGGAGGAGAAGGGATTGCGGCGTGACCATCCCCCCTGGGGGGTGATTTCTTGCTTTCTATCTCTATGTCTCTCTCTCTGTCTGTCTGGCGAGCGCACGCGCCCTATAGCGAAAATCTCTCAAAAAAAAAAAAAAAACAGTAGGAAGGAATACTTGGGCGGGTGGGGGGAGTTGGGGGTAAGTGAAACCACGGTTCGAGTCCTAGACCTGGGGGCTTGCTTTCTCTCTTTCTCTAGTCAATTTAAAATGAAAGAATGAATAAATACATTTTTTAAATTAAAATACAAATAAATAAATAAATAAATGACAGGTCTTGTCACGTCGCAGTCCTCCTGCCTCCACTTCAAGTTGGGACCGTAGGCCCATACCACTGTACCTAGGTGCTTTGTTTGTTTTTTCGAGAGAATTTTGGTATAGGGTGCGTATGCACACTGGAGAGAGAGACACACAGAGACAGAGAGACAGAAAGCGAGAAATCACCCCACAGGGGAGATGGCCATGCTGCAATCCCCTCTCCTCCATTCTCTCAGGATTGGGGGCATGCACACACACGTGCCTAGAGTGAGTTTTAAGTCACCGGGTGTGGGACTTGAACCTCAGTTGACTACATGGGAGTCCAGCAATATAACCGTTATGTCATTTTCTGGTCCCCACCTACCTGTGTTACAGACGGGGTTTCTATGTTGCCAGGCCAACTTCAAGTTCACAGTTCTCCCACCTCAGCCTCCCCAGGTTGTTGGGATTACAAACACACACCACTGCACCTGGGATTTGAGCTGCACTGAGGATTGAACCCTGGCTCTCCAGGTGGTCCTAGCCTGTGGCGCACAGCATCCTGACAGCATGCTCCTCTATGACTGGGACATCTCTCCTGTTAAGCTTTTTATGTCGCACCTGTTCCGGGCTAAGTGGCTCTTTCCACGGAACCTGTTGGAAGGTAGTGAGCCCCAGAGCCGGGTCAGTGCTGGTGGGAACCGAGGGGAGGGGATGAATTAGAGAGTTTAGATAAAGTCTAACAGTGTTTGCGGGATCAAGTATTAGTTGGATGGAGAGTTAAGGAGAGGCATGTTTTAAAAAATTTATTCATTTATTTTAATTTGACCAAATAGAGACAGAGAGAGAAAGAAAGAGGGAGAGTCCCTTTCAACAAAGGGCCAACCCCATTCTGGAGGGCCTGTGTTCATGATCTGTCTAACTCCCATTTCCAAATGCCATCCCTCAGGGATTTTGGCTTCGACATGAGAATTTTACAGGGACATAAACATTCAGCCCTCAGCGGGACCAGCAGTTAGCATAATGGCTATGTTGCTGGACTCCCATGTAGTCGACCGCAGTTCTAGTCCCAGACCTGGCGGCTTAAATTCATGCCGGGCGCGTGTGCGTGCGTGCCCAAGATCCTGAGAGGAGAATGGAGAAGGGATTGCACCCTGGGGGGTGATTTCTCACTTTCTATCTCTCTGTTTCTGTCTGTCTGTCTGGCGAGCGCATGCGCCCTATAGCGAAAAAAACCTCTCAAAAAAAAAAAATTCACCCCTCAGCACTGTAATAAATCAATTGCTTTAACAGTTATATAGAAAATACGATGAATCTATATATAATCTCATTGGAAATAGAAGTATAAAATGGAAGCTCTTCATGAAGACAAACCTTAGTCCAGAAATCTCTTCTGGCTACAGCTTCCTCCTCCCTCTCCTGCCCCAGGCCCTGCAGTTAGCAGAGGCTGCCCTGGTCAGAACCTAGGAAATGCCTTTAAGCAACAAGGAGTTACCTTGATTTCAGAGAGTCCAAGGAACCTGTGTTGGAGACAGACTGTTGAAAACAAGAACGGGGCTTTAAAGATGGCTGCATCGAGTTCAGTTCTGTTCTCAGCGGACCAGAGGTAGGCAAGACTGGTAGGAACCATTTGTATGTGAGAGACAAACCTGTAGACAGATGGAAGAAAGGAGAGAAGATCTTGAACAGAGAGGGGGTTTTGAATACTCCAGAAGATGGATCTCTCTATCGAAAAGATTTACTGTGAAGAATTAGGGAGGCTGAGAAGTCCCATGTTAGACCATGGAGACCCGAGAAAGCTGGCGTTGTAATTCAGTCTGAGGACAAAGGCCTAAGAACAAGGGAGCCTGACACTATAGAGCCCAGTCCAAGGGTGGGGGGAGGAAAATGAGCTGTCCCAGTCCGAGCAGTTGGGCAGGAGAAAGGAGCAAGCCCTCCTCTCCCCTTGGCTCCACCCGGGCCCTCAGTGGATTGTGATGCCCAGCTAACGGAGGGGCCATGTGCTTTTTCTAGTATTCCAGCCCACCTCATCAGGAAACAGCCTCGTGGATATACCCAGAAACAACGTTTAATCTGGGCGCCTCCTGGTCCACTCAAACTGACGCATAAAATGAACCATCCCAGGGGACGGAAACCCTATTGGAGAGCCGATGGAGTGAGCAGGACATGGGAAATGAGGACGTGAACGTCAACCACGTACTTTACACCCGTGGGGAAGGCTTCTGTCACAACAGACAAAACGTTTACTTGCTCCGAAATGAACTCATACTTCAACTCCATTTCCACGAACTTTTGGAAATACCTTCCCGTTCTCATCATAGTCAATGTGACTGACACCCTACAGTTGTACAGCCTGCAGCTCACACAGCCCTGCTGAGAAGGTCGGGTGGTGATCAGTGCGCTAGAGGAGCGTGTAAACACCTCCCAGAGTCCTCAGAAATCAATTGGAGGGGGGAATGGGCTTCGGTGGTTGCCCAGGATGGGGGTGGGGCCACGATTAGTTTTATTTGAATATATGCTCAGAGACACATGTCGTTCCATTAGGGTGTCTCCAGCTTTGTGTGGACAGGTGTGCATTGATTGGATATAAAAGCCACTCCATTCTCAAGCTGGTAGAGTGGGGAGAAGCTGCTGGGTGTGACCACCTGGCCGTTAGAATGATGTGGGGTGTTTGTTTGGTTTTAGTTGATTTCTTTATTTCTTATATGAGACAGAGGCAGAGAGCAAGAGAGGGAGACCCCCAACGAGGTCGTTTTTTTTAAAAGAGAGATTTTTGCTATAGGGCACGTGTGCCCACCAGAGACACAGAGAAAGACAGAGAGAGAGGAAGTGAGAAACCAGTCCCCAGGGGAAATGGCCATACCACAATCCCTTCTCCAGTCTCCTCTCGGGATTCTGGGCACGTATGCACACACCTGGTATAAATTGCAAGCACTGGACTTGGAACTCAAACCGTGGCCGACCATGTGGGAGTCCAAAGCCTTAACCACTATGCCACTGCTGGCCCTCCAACAGGGTCTCGATGCCATGATCCCCTAGCTTGAGCCAGCCCCAGGTCCTGGGCACATGTGTGTCCTGTGTGTTCAGGGAGATCTCTGGGCTCAAACCCAGGGCCTCCTCACGTGGGTCCACTCCACAGTGTATCACATTGTACTGCCCGTTCCACCATCTAGGCCCTAGGGACGCAGCTGATACACCCCCTCACTAGACACAGCCCCACCTTCAGGCGGATGGGAACCCTCCCGTAGGCTGTGAGGGCTAGAACTGGGTCCTAGGTGCTGATTTTAGAAGCAGCCCAGCTTCGGCTCTGCTCCCACTGTCCCAACTGGGGTAGGGGAAGGAGGACCCAACGCAGGCATTAATGGTTCTGCGGGTTCCTATCACCCTTTGAATACTGGGGTGGGAGGGTCACTAGGCAGCCTCAGGCAATAGTTGGGCCACTTCCCATGGGCCTAGCCAGGCTCTAGAAGCTTACGGGGCTCCCCAGGCCACCCCAGTTAGTCAGAAGCAGCAGGGCAGATCCTGCTGGAGGAGCTGGCTTCCCCAGCAGTGTGGAGACAGGGCAAACTCCTGGAGGAAGCTCTGGCTTTTTAGTTAAGTGTGTGTGTGTGTGTGTGTGTGTGTGTGTGTGTGTGCGCGTGCATGTGTGTGCATGCACGCGCGTGCAGGGAGAGAAATGTGCTGAAAAATGAACATGTCCCCTTTCCAATTTCCCCACAACGCCCACCTCCCAGCCCTGCTCATCTGTGCAGGTGGACCCCGGGCCTGTCATTAAGTCTCTGTCTCCCACACCTCAGTGGCTTGGCTCAGGGCGCTCTGCCTCCCTCCTGCCCTCCCTCCCCTCACAGCAGCTTCAGCAGAGGAAGGCGGCCAGCACCTGCCTTAGCCCCCCTCCCTGCGGCTGCCCCCCAACAGCACAGCCAGCAGGACCAGCCCTTCTCAGAATAACCCCCAGCCCCTCTCTAACCTACTGATCCCTAGAGAGTAGGAGGAGGGGACAGGGGAGTGAAAGAGGAGCAGTCAGAGAAGGTCTAGAAGTCTGGAAGGATCAAGTTTAGCTAAGAGGTCAGTGTGCAAATTCCTCAGGCTCTGCTTTGGGAATCATTTCACCGCAAACTCCCACTCTGGCTTCGGATCTCTTCTCAGGGATGGTTTGCACAGCTCCCATCTCTGTCTCTCTGTGCCTCTGTGTCTCTGCCTCTGTACGCTTACTCCACCCAGTCCTACCTGGGCGGCTCTGCTCTCTCACCAGCACCCAGAACTCCTCCCCTGGGCCATAGCCTTTCTGCCCTCGAGGGAGCCCAGTGCCCAGTGACGCTTTCTTTCCCAGATGGTCAGCAGAGGTCCTTCCTCACTCTCCTGCCCCAAGCGCTGCTCCTCCTCCTCACAGGCTCAGAGAGGGTCATAGCTACCACTCAGCTGGCCATGAGTGTGAGCTGCCTCACGGGCACCCCCTGCCCCAACTCAAACGACATGTGCAAGCTCTCCCCAGGCCCCTTCTCGCCCTCTGCATTCTGATTTCTCCAGGGACAGGGTCCTTCGGGCTGGGCCCTTGCCTGCTCCAAGCTTTGTGGAACATCTTTTCTTTACTGCATCTCGACTCATCCGCCTCTACTGTTTCCTTCCCTTGGCCCATGAACACCTTCCCTACCACCTTGTCTGTCTACCAGCAGCCCAGCCTCCTCTCTGCGAAGTCACAGGTCGGAAGACCTCCTATCGCAGAGCCCCACTTCCCTGCCTTTCACTCTTCAGTTCATTGCAGTTAGGCTTCTGTTCCCACTGCTCCAGGAAGCAGCTGTCATTCAGTTCTGATGTTACTTGTCACAATGCAATACTTGATACTGTTACGGTTTAGAGAATGGTTCGGTTCCCGAAGTATTCTATTTGGAATCTGGTGTTGGGAAGTGGTGAGGCCTAGTGGGTGGTGCTGGGTCCTGGTGATTGCCTCATGGAAGCAATGCTCTTAGGAAATGGTGAACGATGTTTCACGAGACCCAGTGAGTTCCGGCTCTCATGTGAGGCCTTAGTTCTCTTGAGAGCTGGTTGCTATAAAAGAGAGCTAGCAGCTCTCCCTCACACGCCCGCCACCCTCTGTGCTTCTGTCAGCCATGCCGCGGGCTGCCCTGACGCCAGGCCTTCACCTTCAAACTTTCTAGCAGCCCAAACTGGGAGCCAATGAATCTGTTTCTTTAGAAATCACCCAGTCTCAGGTACTTCTGTTAACTGAGCAACTAAGACGGAGATGGTACAGCTCATTCCCTTCCTTTTCTTGAAGTCTTTTCATTGTCTCCATGTGTTTTTTCTTTTTTAGTTGCCAAAGGGTATGTGCACTCACCCAACAGAGAGAGAGGGAGAGAGGAGAGAGAGAATGCACCCCCACAATGGGGTGTGGGCACGCTGTACCCCTTCTCCATTCCTGCATCTTGTTGGGATCTTGGGCATGTTTTTCAAGCCACGGAGACGGATTTGAACTGCGGTCAGTCACGTGGGATCTAGCTTCCTTTAACCACGAGGCTACAGGACCAGCTTTCCACATTCTTACCGTCCCTTTGTAATAATTTCTTCCTGGCACTTCTACTCAGGATGGCAGACCAAGCTAGGATTTTGTTCCAAACACATAAACATGTCAGATAGGAGGTTTTAGTTTTGTTCTGGTTAAAACAAAACGTGTAACTGCAACTGAAAGTAACAGAATTAAACTTTCGGATTTTCGGACCCCAAAACAACACTGTGGAGGCCATCCACGGGGAATGGAAGCTGAAGGACTCAGCCCCTGGTTGATAGCTAAGCCTTGGGGCTGGTCTTTCAATTTTTTTTAAAGAATTATTTTATTTAACTTTATTTATTTTAATTTGACCAGAGAGGGACAGAGAGAGAGAGTGAATGAGTGCGAAAGCAAGCCACCAGGACCGGGATTTGAACTGTGGTTGGCCATGTGGGAGCCAGCGCCCTTAACCACCACGCCACCTGCCAGCCCCGAGGCTGGTTTTTTAACACTAAAGACCAGAGCAAGAAGTCAAAACTGTAAGCTCCCTGCAAACCACGGGGAGTTCATTTAAGCTTATAAAACTCCATAGTTGAGCCAGCAGGTGGCATGGTGGTTAAGGCACTGGACTCCCACATGGCTGACCACAGTTTGAATCCTGGAACTGGTAGTTTACTTTCTCTTTCCTTTTCTCTCTCTGATTCTCTCTGGTGAGCAAATGAAAACAAACCAAAAACCCCTCTATGTCTGCCTCGTGCCTGGGGGATATGGATGGAATGGGAATGAGCTGTTAGACCCAGACCACCAGATATTCAGAAACTCTGGCCTCAGTGATGTGTGAACGGGCGGCTACAATTCCTGACTACCTTCTCAATATAGAAATCCCAGTCTCAGAGTGTCTAGAAGTCTGGAAGGATCAAGTTTAGCTAAGAGGTCAGTGTGCAAATTCCTCAGGCTCTGCTTTGGGAATCATTTCACCGCAAACTCCCACTCTGGCTTCGGATCTCTTCTCAGGGATGGTTTGCACAGCTCCCATCTCTGTCTCTCTGTGCCTCTGTGTCTCTGCCTCTGTACGCTTACTCCACCCAGTCCTACCTGGGCGGCTCTGCTCTCTCACCAGCACCCAGAACTCCTCCCCTGGGCCATAGCCTTTCTGCCCTCGAGGGAGCCCAGTGCCCAGTGACGCTTTCTTTCCCAGATGGTCAGCAGAGGTCCTTCCTCACTCTCCTGCCCCAAGCGCTGCTCCTCCTCCTCACAGGCTCAGAGAGGGTCATAGCTACCACTCAGCTGGCCATGAGTGTGAGCTGCCTCACGGGCACCCCCTGCCCCAACTCAAACGACATGTGCAAGCTCTCCCCAGGCCCCTTCTCGCCCTCTGCATTCTGATTTCTCCAGGGACAGGGTCCTTCGGGCTGGGCCCTTGCCTGCTCCAAGCTTTGTGGAACATCTTTTCTTTACTGCATCTCGACTCATCCGCCTCTACTGTTTCCTTCCCTTGGCCCATGAACACCTTCCCTACCACCTTGTCTGTCTACCAGCAGCCCAGCCTCCTCTCTGCGAAGTCACAGGTCGGAAGACCTCCTATCGCAGAGCCCCACTTCCCTGCCTTTCACTCTTCAGTTCATTGCAGTTAGGCTTCTGTTCCCACTGCTCCAGGAAGCAGCTGTCATTCAGTTCTGATGTTACTTGTCACAATGCAATACTTGATACTGTTACGGTTTAGAGAATGGTTCGGTTCCCGAAGTATTCTATTTGGAATCTGGTGTTGGGAAGTGGTGAGGCCTAGTGGGTGGTGCTGGGTCCTGGTGATTGCCTCATGGAAGCAATGCTCTTAGGAAATGGTGAACGATGTTTCACGAGACCCAGTGAGTTCCGGCTCTCATGTGAGGCCTTAGTTCTCTTGAGAGCTGGTTGCTATAAAAGAGAGCTAGCAGCTCTCCCTCACACGCCCGCCACCCTCTGTGCTTCTGTCAGCCATGCCGCGGGCTGCCCTGACGCCAGGCCTTCACCTTCAAACTTTCTAGCAGCCCAAACTGGGAGCCAATGAATCTGTTTCTTTAGAAATCACCCAGTCTCAGGTACTTCTGTTAACTGAGCAACTAAGACGGAGATGGTACAGCTCATTCCCTTCCTTTTCTTGAAGTCTTTTCATTGTCTCCATGTGTTTTTTCTTTTTTAGTTGCCAAAGGGTATGTGCACTCACCCAACAGAGAGAGAGGGAGAGAGGAGAGAGAGAATGCACCCCCACAATGGGGTGTGGGCACGCTGTACCCCTTCTCCATTCCTGCATCTTGTTGGGATCTTGGGCATGTTTTTCAAGCCACGGAGACGGATTTGAACTGCGGTCAGTCACGTGGGATCTAGCTTCCTTTAACCACGAGGCTACAGGACCAGCTTTCCACATTCTTACCGTCCCTTTGTAATAATTTCTTCCTGGCACTTCTACTCAGGATGGCAGACCAAGCTAGGATTTTGTTCCAAACACATAAACATGTCAGATAGGAGGTTTTAGTTTTGTTCTGGTTAAAACAAAACGTGTAACTGCAACTGAAAGTAACAGAATTAAACTTTCGGATTTTCGGACCCCAAAACAACACTGTGGAGGCCATCCACGGGGAATGGAAGCTGAAGGACTCAGCCCCTGGTTGATAGCTAAGCCTTGGGGCTGGTCTTTCAATTTTTTTTAAAGAATTATTTTATTTAACTTTATTTATTTTAATTTGACCAGAGAGGGACAGAGAGAGAGAGTGAATGAGTGCGAAAGCAAGCCACCAGGACCGGGATTTGAACTGTGGTTGGCCATGTGGGAGCCAGCGCCCTTAACCACCACGCCACCTGCCAGCCCCGAGGCTGGTTTTTTAACACTAAAGACCAGAGCAAGAAGTCAAAACTGTAAGCTCCCTGCAAACCACGGGGAGTTCATTTAAGCTTATAAAACTCCATAGTTGAGCCAGCAGGTGGCATGGTGGTTAAGGCACTGGACTCCCACATGGCTGACCACAGTTTGAATCCTGGAACTGGTAGTTTACTTTCTCTTTCCTTTTCTCTCTCTGATTCTCTCTGGTGAGCAAATGAAAACAAACCAAAAACCCCTCTATGTCTGCCTCGTGCCTGGGGGATATGGATGGAATGGGAATGAGCTGTTAGACCCAGACCACCAGATATTCAGAAACTCTGGCCTCAGTGATGTGTGAACGGGCGGCTACAATTCCTGACTACCTTCTCAATATAGAAATCCCAGTCTCAGAGTAGCCCCAAGCAAAATAAAAATACTCCAGAGCCAGCAAACCACATTGGTCAGAAGCAACCTATAATTACTTCAGAACCCAGGGTATTCATAGAGTTCAAAGAAGAAAAATTTCCAGGAAGTATATTTACAAATAAAAATGACAAAACCAGTAAGGAAATCTGATCGTATGAGACAGTCTGAAAAGCACAGATAATAATATTATATTAAAATAATAAAAGAATTGTGGTAAGAACACAACACAAGGGCTAGTTGGTGGTGTGATAGGTAAGGCGGCCCGATCCCACATGGCTGACTGCGCAGTTCGAGTGCTTGAAAATTCTGCCGGACTCATGTGCGTGCATGCCCCAGATCCCAAGGGAAGAGAGGAGAGTAGATCGTGGAACAGCCAATCCCTCTGGAGGGTGATTTCTCACTTTCCCTCTTTCTCTGTCTCTCTCTGGTGAGTGCATGTGCCCAATAGCAAGAAAAAAAAAAAAAGAATGAAAAACATGCCAGGCACATGTGCATGTGTGCCAAAATCCCAAGAGGAGAATGGAGGAGGAAAGGGTATGTATAGCATGACCATCCCCAGTGAGAGGGAGATGCTTTTTCACTTTCTCTCTCTCTGTCTCTCTCCAGCGAGTACACATGCCCTATAGCAATAAAACTAAAAAGAAGAAGAGGAAGAAGAAAGAAAGACATGATGCACCCTTATAACACATTTCCAAGTGTACAACACGTTATCATTGACCATAGGGACAATGTCGTGTGGCCAGTCTCTCGAGCTTGTTCACTTTGGTTGACTGAATCTTCTCATGTGTGGATGAGCAACTACCCATTCCCCTTCCTCCAGCCCCTGGCAACCACATTTCATACTTCCACTCTGTGCATTCAACCTTGCATAGGCCATGTAAATGGAACCATGAGGTATTCATCTTCCTGGGACTGAGTTATTTTACTTAGCATGAGGGACTCAAGGTTCAACCATGCTGTCATTATACACAGTGCAGAATTTCCTTCTTTTCTTTGGCTATAGGGTGCATGTGCTCACCGGAGAGAGAGACAGAGATACACAGAAAGGCAAAGTGAGAAATCACCCTCCAGAGGAACGGCCATGCTGCAATCCCTTCTCCTTCACAGGATTTTGGGCATGCACGCACATGTGCCCAGCATGAGTTTCAAGCCACGGGATCTGGGACTTGAACTGCAATCAGCCTTGTGGGAGTCCTCAACCATTATGCCATCTGCTAGTCCGAAATTTCCTTCTTTTTAAAGGCGGAATGGTATTCTATTGTGTAGACATATATTTTCTTTTTCTTCTTTTTTTTGGGGAAAGGTTTATGCTATAGAGCACGTACACTTGCCAGAGAGACAGAGAGATAGAAAGCGAGAAATCTCCCCCCAGGGGAAATGGCCATGCTGCAATCCCTTCTCCTCCATTCTCCTCTCGGGATCTTGGGCACACACGCACACACACCCGGTGTGAGTTTAAGCCGCCAGGTCCGGGACTTGAACAGCGGTCGACTACATGGGAGTCCAGCGACATAGCCATTACGCTAACTGCTGGTCCCTAGACATGTATTTTCAGCATTCATTCACGTGTTGATGGACACTTAGGCTGTTCTCACGTTTTGGCTACTGTGAACAGTGATGAAATGAATATAGAAGTGCTAATCTCTTTGAAACCACGATTTCAATTCTTCTGGATAAATACTCAAAAGTGTGATTGCTGGTCATATGGTAGCTCTAATTTTAGTGTTTAAGGAACCTCCACACTGTTTTCTGGAGCAGCCGCACCATTTTGCATTTCTACTACTGTATGCATGGGTTCTTATTTTTCCATCTCATCTGTATGGTTTGAATGAGTCCACTCAAAATTTCATGTGTTAAAATTTGTTGAGCTGGGACCACCAGATGGCATAGTGTAACCACCGCTGGGCTCCCACATAGTCGACCATGGTTCAAGTCCTGGACCTGGCAGCTTGAAACTCAAGCAGGGCGCATGTGTATATGTGCCCAAAATCCTGAGAGGAGAATGGAGGAGAGGAGATTGAGGAGTGACCATCTCCCCTGGGGGGTGATTTCTTGTTTTCTCTCTCTCCAGCGAGTGCACACACCTTATAGCAAAACCCTCTCTCTCTCTCAAAAAAAAATTGTTCACTGTAATGGTAACCCCTAAACCTAAACCTTAAACCCAACCCCATCTCAACAGTAACCCCTAACCATCTAACTCTAAACTCCAACCCTCACTCAAACCTAAATCTATAATCTCTTAATCTCTAGTCCCAACCCTTAATCATAACTCTTTTTTTTTTTTCTTGGAGAGGTTTTCGCTATAGGGCACGTGCGCTCGCCAGACAGACAGAGACAGAGACAGAAAGCGAGAAATCACCCCCCAGGGGGGATGGCCATGCCGCAATCCCTTCTCCTCCATTCTCCTCTCGGGATCTTGGGCACGCACGCACACGCGCCCAGCGTGAGTTTTAAGTCACTGGGTCTGGGATGCGAACTGCGGTCGACTACGTGGGAGTCCAGCGACATAGTCATTATGCTAACTTCTGGTTCCCAATCATAACTCTTGACATTAACCCTCTAACCCTAACCTTCTAACCCCAGCCCGCACCCCAAAACCCTAAGTCCAAGCTCAAACTACTAACCCCTAACCCTACCAAAACCCAAACTCTAAATTCTAATCACTAAACCTTAACCCTGAACCTCAAACTCTAACCACTAAACCCACCTCCAAGTCAACCCCCTAATCTCTAATGCATACCCCTAACCCTAAACCTTAGGCCTAACGAGTCTGAACTGATTTAAATTAGTTTGAACCAGTTGTTACTGGTCTGAACGGAAATTAAACTGGTTGGAACCAGCTGGAACAGGTCGAAACTTGCATTAGCTAGTCAGATCAGTCAAAACCAGTATGAACCCAATGTAAATTGTAACTGGCTGAAAACGGGTCTGAACCCGAACAAACTAGTCTAAACTGGTATAAACCAGCCTAAACTAGCCAGAACTTCTTGGAATAAGTGTAAGCCATTCTGAACTGGCCCAAACTTGTATGAATCAGCCCGAGTCAAAATAAACCAGTCAGAGCCAGTCTGAACCAGTATAAACTAGCCCAAGCTGGTATAACTTGGCCAGAACCAATCTGAACTGGCATATATTAGTCTGAACTGGTCTGAATAGGAATAAACCAGTCTGAACTAGGATAAACCTGTCTAAGCTGGTTAGGACCAATATAAGTCTGAGCAGTTTGAACTGGTTCAACCCAGCTAAAACTGGTATAAGCCAGTCTGAACTGATATAAGTCAGCATAAGTCAGTTGGAGCCAGTCCAAACTGGTCTGAACTGATATTAGCTAGCTGTACTGGTACAAACTCTCCTAAGTTAGCCAGAGTCGGTCTGAACTGGAATACAACCAGTCAGAACTGGTACAAACTAGACTAAACCAGTATTGACTGGTTCCAATGGCTGGAATCAGTTTGAACTAGTGTAACCTGGCTGTATCTAGTTTGAACCAGTATGAACTGATCTGAACCAGAATAAACCAGTCAGAACTTGTCTGAGCTGGGATAAGCCTATTAGAAAGAATCTGAACTGGTTAGAACCAGCATAAATCAGCCCAAATTGGTTGGAACCAGTTTCAACCTGTATGAACCAGAACAAACCAGTTGAAAGTGACCTGAACCAGTCTGAAAAGCTCAAAACTGGTATAAGCCATTGGGAACCAGACTGAATCAGTAAAAGCCCCCTAGAACCAGTATGAATTAGTGTGAACCAAAACAAATTGTTTTGAACTGGCCTAAAGTTCTTGGAACCGGTGTAAGACATTTTGAATCGGCCTGAACCTGTAAAAGTCAGACAGAACTATCTCAACTGCTATAAACTGATCTCAACCAGCATGGGCAGGAAAACTAGTTGGGACTGACTAGAACAGGTCAAAACCAGCATTAAGTGATCAGACTGATGGAAATAAGTATGAGCCAGCACAAACCAGTTATGGCTTGCAGGAAACTGGTCTGAACTGGATGAAACTAGTATAACCTGGCCAGAAACGGCTTAAGCTATAAACAGACACAAATCAGTTGGAAACTATCTAAACTGATATAAACACGTTTAAGCTGGCCGGAGCCAGTCTGAACAGAAACAAACCAGTCTGAACAGGAATAAACCAGCTGGAACTAGTATAAGCTGGTTCAAAGAAGTCAGAACTGTAATAAATTGGTCAGAACAGATTAGACTGCAATAAACTGGTCAAAACCAATATATGCAGGTCAGAGCCAACAGGAATTGGTCTGAACCAGCCAGAATAGAACAAACTGGAACTGGAATAAACCAGTTGGAACTAGTCTGAGCTGGTTGGAACCAATCTAAACTGGCACAGGCCTGTCTAAACTCAAATGTACTGGCCAGAACTGGCTGGAACCAATTTGAGTTGGTTGGAACCAGTGTGAACTGGTATGGGCTAATCTGTACTGGTATGAGCTGGTTTGGGCCAACACAAGCTGGTTGGAATTTAAATTAACCAGTTGGAACTGTTCTGAACTGGAATAAACTAGTCAGAATCAGAATAAGCCAGTTGGAACCAGTGGAGGTTGGTCTGAGCCAGCTGGAACTAGTCTGAACTGATATCTGCCAGCCTGAACTAGATGAAGTTGATTGGGATCTGAATCAGCACAAATTGAAATAAGCTGGTCAGAATTCATATAAACCAGTTTGAGCCAGTCGGAATCAGTACAAACCAATCTGAATGAAAATAAACTGACCCAAATTGATCAAACCCTGTATAAGCTGGTTGAAGTAGTCTGAGCTGGTTGGAACCAGCCAGAACTGGAACAACATGCTTAGAACAGGTATAAACCGGTTTGAACTTGTCAGGATTGGTATAAACTGGTCCGAACTGGTATAAGCTGGGGTTTGGAACTGGTCTGAACTGAGTTTGCGTAGACATCCCAAGAGTAGATTCCATGACTGGTGCTGGTCTGGGGGATGCAGCTCTCCAAGGTTCATTTGTAGGGCAGAGGATCCCCAGCTCCTGCTCAGGGACGGGGGAACAGGGCCTCTGGGCCTCTGGGCATCTGGGGAGAGGTAGGCCAGGAGGGAGAGGAGGAAAGTCTGTTCTCCTGAACCTGCTCCTCTCTGCCTCCCTGCTTAGCCCCGGACAGATGGATTCTCTGCTGAAGCAATTTGCTAACCGAGACACCCTCCCTGGCTCATGGATATGGAGTCAGCTCAGCCCTCCTTGGGCTGGAAAATGCCTAGCTTAATTTTGTGTGAGCACATGAGTCTTGGTTGAGTGTGTGTGTATATGACTGTAAGTGGGAGTATGTGAGTGTGCTTGTCTGTGAGCGCTTACAAACTGGGATATGTGTGGGTCCGCACAGGAACACTGAGGACTGTGTATGAGTGTGTGTTTGCCTGTCCACGTTTGCGTGGGTCTCTAGGGGAGCAGGTGAGTGTGTCTCGATAGACTCAGACAGCATGCACTTGCGTGTCAATCTGGGTATGCAGGGTTGATGAATAAGAGCCTCTGTATGTGTTCATGGGCTTATGTGTCTGTGTATGTGTGAGCCTGCTTATCAGTAATGATGATAGAAATTAATTATAGTAAATGTTAGTGAGTATTATTGTATCTGATATTTTTACAGAACATTTAGGTCTGTTTTTCATTTGATCCTCACACGCTGGTGAAGAACATAGGATGGAATATCCAATAAAAACTTGGTACTCAAGCCCTGTCCATGGCATGGTGGTTAGAGCAGCTGGATCCCACATGGCTGGCCATGCGGTTCACGCAGTAGCTTGAAGGACACGCTGGAGGGCCAGCAGGTGGCATGGAGGGTAAGTCACTAGACCGCACATGGTCAGCTATGCAGTTGGAGTTCTGGACCTGGTGGCTTGAAAATCATGCCGTGTGTGTGTGCATGTGTGTCCAAGATCCCAAGAGGAGAATGGAGGAGAAGGGCCTGTGGATGACTTCCCCCCAGGAGGTGGTTTCTCACTTTCCCTGTCTCACTTTCTCTCTCTCTGGCAAGTACACACACCCTACAGCAAAACAAAACAAAACAAAAGGACGCTGGATGCCTACATGTCCTGAATCCCAAAAGGTTGGAGAAATGGAGAAGAATGGATGGTGTCATGACCATTCCTATCGTGGGGGGTGCTTTCTCCTTGTCCCTCTCTGTCCAGCTCTGTCTGCCAAGCACATGTGTCCTCTGGCAGACTTTTAAAAAATTCACATATGTGAATGATGCTAAGTACGTGCTGGGTTGTGTGCTGGGAAGGAGATGTGTGGGTCTGGGAGTGAGAAGGAGTGTATGTGTGGTTAATCTCAGCGTGGGTCATGTGGATGTGGGCACAATGCACATCCCTTCAAGTGTTGGCACACTCGCACCTGCCATGTCAAAAAGCAAAGGACTCCTCCCTCGCCAGGTTTCCTGGTGGCATCTGACTCTGACTATGCACAGAGGGGGCAGGGGATCCCCAAAGGGAAGCCAGCATGTCTAGCCCTTGTCAACCCACCACTCCTTTCTACCTTCAGCCTGTGTTTTTACTCCTCTTCCCCAATGTATTGGCTCCATTCTTAGCCTAAAACCTTGCTTTGGTGTCTTCCATTCCAAAATGGGCTTACCTCTCCTCAAGCTATTGTTCAAACACCCCCCCCCTTCCCTTCACTGCTGAAATTCTTGGAAGAATAGTTACAGCCAATGCACTCTCTTCCTCCCCCTTCCGTTCTCTCCCCAGCACACTGCGGTCTGGCTTCTGCTCCACCATTCTTTTTGTTTGGTTTTAGTTTTTAAAATTCGTTTCCTCCGTGAGAGAGAGACAGGCACCCAAACAGGGTCTTCACCCTGTGATTTGCCCAGTCACAGCAGGCCTGGATGACAGGCATGAGCGCGTGCGTGCCTGCCATGCTCAGAGGGCCCAGGATGCAAACCCAGGACCTCACCACTGCAGGCCCGGTTGTATCAGCACTACCACTGCCTGGCCCTCTGCACTCTTTCTCTTGTTTGTTTGTTAGAGGGCACATGTGCTTGCCAGACAGAGACAGAGATGGAGGGAGAGGGAAAGAAGAAAGCATCCCCTGTGGGGAATAGTCACGCTGCCATCCCTTTTCCTCCGTTGTTCCCTCCTTTTGGGACTTTGGGCACACCCACACACACACCTGGCATGACTTTTAAGTCGCTGTGTTGGGGACTCCAACTGTGCAGTTGGCTATGTGGGATCCAGTGCCTTACCCTCCATGCCACCTGCCGGGCCTCAGCTGTCAGGTCTGAGACTTGAACCACACAGTAGGCCATGTGGGATCCAGCGGCCTTAACCCTGGCTGCAGAGCTGGTCCTGCCCACCACTCTTGATAGAGCTGCCGTAATAACAGATGCCAGTCCCAATCCTCATGGCCTTTCAAACCTGCTGGAGACACTGTGGACCCTCGTCTCGCTCCTGAAACCCTTTTCTCCTTTAGCTTCAGTGATAACCCTCCTCTTCCTTCTCCTCCCCCTTCTCCTCCCCCTTCTCCTCCTTCTTCCCCTCCTCCTCTCTCTTCCCCTACTCCTCCTCTCCCTTCTCCCCCTCCTCCTTTCCCTCCTCCTTTCCCTTCTCCCCCTCTCCCTCCTCTGTGACACCTAATTTAAAGTCCTGTGCCTCTATCCCTCTGCCCACCCTTTCATGCTGGCATGGACTCCCAGACTTCACCTATGCCATGGTTTTGTTCTTCCAACTCACTGGCCTCAGCCCTGACCCAGATGCCTCACCTGCAGTCTGGACATGTTAGCCCGTCCTGCGGGACACCCCACTTCCTGACAGCTCACTGTGCCCACATGGTCCCATCGTCTTGCCCCAGACCTGCCCCTTCTGCTCCTCTGACCCAGCCAGCACCACCATCAACCGGGCGCTGGCTGAGCTGGAAACCTAGGACTCACCCTCTGCATCTCTCCCCCTTCCCCGACCTCCACTCTCCCAGACTGCTTTGACACTTTGTAAATTCAACAAATGCTATGGAGGCTCCACTGAATAGCGGGCAGCACCCTCAGAGCCACCGGAGAGTCAAGTATTATTATCCACGTTCCATAGGTGAGGAAACTGAGGAGTGGGCGAATCTTAAAAACGCCCTCTTCTCTGTATTCCTAAAGCCACAACAGTCATAGGGACCAGCAATTAGCGTAATGGCTATGTCGCTGGACTCCCATGTAGTTGACCGCGGTTCGCATCCCGGACCCGGTGACTTAAACTCAGGCTGGGCGCGTGTGTGTGCGTGCCCAAGATCCCGAGAGGAGAATGGAGGAGTAGGGATTGCGGCGTGGCCATCCCCCTTGGGGATGATTTCTCGCTTTCTGTCTCTCTGTCTCTCTCTGTCTGTCTGGCGAGTGCACGTGCCCTATAGCAAAAACCTCTTCAAAAAAAAAATAATAATAAAAAAGCCACAACAGTCATTCTCTCCAGGTCTCCCCATTTTTTCAAGCAAAGAAACAGGGTGTGAAGGGATGCGGCTGGGCTAGC
>NW_006159717.1:638578-666632 GCF_000334495.1 Tupaia belangeri chinensis
CGGTTCAGGGAACCAGATCCCACGTGACCAACACGTGACCAACCATGGTTTCAATCCTGGCCCTGGCAGTTCAAAAAGCATGCCGGGCACTTGTGGGTACTTACCCCAGATCCTGACAGAATAGAGAAATGGAGGGACAGGACTGCAGCCTGACCACGACCCACTGAGGGGTGCTTTGTCCCTTCTCCCACCCCAGTCAGTCTCTGTCCAGCTGATGTGTGAACCCTCTGGCAATTAGCAGATTGAGAGAGAGAGAGAAAGAAAGTGACTTACCCTAAAGGCGGAACTGGGGCTAGAACTCAGGTCTGATCTGATTTCGCTCCTCACTCCTTTATAAGGCGTCCCAGTCACAGGCCTCACACTCATGCTCACTTGACTCGTGCTCACCTGTGACTGAGATGCCTACACCCCCTCATCATGCAAGTGAGCATAGGCTAGACTTCGCTATGGGGGACGCTACCGCGGCAGGGACCCAGGCCCCAGAGAGCTCCAGGGACAGCAGTGAGAACTCTCGGCTATTGGCATGGAGAGGCTTGTTAGCTGGTCTCAGGGCTCTGGCAGACCTAGCTCTGACCGCAGGGACAGGATCCTTAGGAGGAGGTAGGACGAGAGGTGTGGTGGTGGGGTTTCCTGCCTGAACAGCAGGGGTCCAGACAAACAGTTCTATGGGACTTGGGCGGGAGGCTCCCTGCGCATTTCCTCTGACTAGCCTGATGCTCGGTTGCATCCTCTGGAGCAAACTGTCCCCGCTGGAACTGCGAAGGTGGGCGGGAGTGAGAGGAGAACACACCTGCTCACTAGCCTGACGCGGTTAGTGCAGGTGCTGGAGGACCACTCAGGCACGCACCCACGTGGTAGAAGTGCAAGGCCATGCGCAGGGTCACACCCGGGTCTAGAGACGGGAAGGGAGTCCCGAGCCACCCTGGCAGCTGAGCGAGGACTGTCTGAGTCCATTCCCGTCCCCTTCCTGGCCCTGAGGAGGGAAGACATCAGAGGACAGATCACATCACATCAGAACCTGGCAGGGCCGGGCGCCTGTGTCCCTCCAGCTTGTCCTGCCCTGGCGGGGCCATCGCAGAAGCCCCCTGGACGTTGCCTGGTGCCTCATTAACGACACTGCTGAGTTCATTAAATTAATCTTCCTGCTCTCTGCAGTCTCCCAGCTCTGAGCTGTCACTCGGTCACTCCCAGCCCGGGTTAACCCTTGGTGCTCCTACGCTAAGGGCCTTGCGGAGTCCTGCGAGGTTGCTGTCAGCCCCATGGCAGACTCAGAGAGACTGATCAGAGCTCCCTCTGGGGCGCATTTGCTTCCTAAGGACGCGGTAGCAAAGCGCCAGAGTGGCTTAAAAACCCAGAAGTTGCGTCTCACAGCGCTGGAGGCTAGAAGTTCGAGATCGAGCTGCTGGCAGGGTTGAGTCCTCCTGGGGGCTATGAGGGAGAATCTATGCCCGTGTCTCTCCCACAGCTGCTGGCATTCGTGGCCACCCTGGGTTCCCTCAGCTTGCAGATGCAGCCACCAAACTCTGCCTCTCTCTTCACGTGGAGATCTTCTTGTATGTCTGTGTCCCAGTCCTCCCCCCTTTTCTTTAAAGGATTATTAATTAAAGACATACCATCTTATTACCATTGTTTTTACAATAATTTGCTGGAGAGAGAGAGGGAGAGAAAGTGAGAAAGCAAGCCGCCCACCGTGAGACTCCAACCACGTCGGCCACGTAACAGTTCTGTGCCTCAACCATCACGCCACCCGCTGGCCCCCTGATCTCCTCTTCTAGTAAGGATTGCAGCCATGTTACTTGGGGCCCATCCTAGTGCTTCATTTTAACGTGATTAGCTCTGCAAAGCCCCCGTGTTCAGGTGAGCTCGCACTCTGAGGAAGCGAGGGCTGGGAACCAGCACCTTTGGAGGACACAACAACCCATGGCAGGGGCATCTTTTCCCCTTTACAACTGTCCTCTGAACACTGTGTGCCTTCAGGGAACACACCAGCCTTTGTATCCAGAATGCCATGAACCAGGGCTCAGAAAGGACTTCCCAAGGTCACAAAATAATGGTCATGTCAGGGCTGGCAGATGGCGTGGTGGTTAAGAGCGCTGCATTCCCACATGGCTGACTGTTGTTTGAGTCTCAGACCTAGCGGCTTCCTTTCTTGCTTTCCCTTTCTCTCTCTCTCTGGTCAAAGTTAATAACAATATTGGGACCAGCAGTTGGTTGTAATGGCTATGTCGCTGGACTCTCATATAGTCGACCATGGTTCGAGTCCTGGACCTGGTGGCTTAAACTCACGTGGGGCGCATTTGTGTGCATGCCCAAGATCCCCAGAGAATGGAGGAGAAGGCATTGTGGAGTGGCCCTCCCCCGCTGTGGGGGTGATTTCTCGCTTTCTGTCTCTCTGTCTCTCTCTGTCTTTCTGGTGAGTGTATGTGCCCTATAGCAAGAACCTCTCCAAAAAAAAAAAGAAAAGAAAAGAAAAAAGAAAAAAAAAGAATAGATAATTGCTCAAAACCACACAGAAACTGAAGAACTACTGTGTATATGTGATTGGTAATGGTGCTTTTGCCAATTTACTCAAAGGATTAAAGTAGAGGAGATATACCATCAGCAGATTTGTAAATTATGTCATCATAAGACAAGCTAATTAAAAACCAAATGACAGATTCAAAGTAAAAAAGAAGTCAGATGCAATGAGGCCAGGTGGTGGTGTGGTGGTTAGGTGGCTGGATCCCACATGGCTGAGTGCATGGTTCGAGTCTTGAGCCTGGCAGCTTGGATGACACACTGGGGGCATGAGTATGCATGCCCCAAATCCTGTAAGGAGCAGGAAATGGAGAAGAGCGTGTGGTGTGACCATTGCTCATGAGAGAGCTCTCTCGCTTCCCCTTTCTCTCTGGTGAGTACACATGCATTCTGACAAACAAGAGGAAAAAAAGTCAGAAGTGGCTACCTTTGGGAGGTATTGATAAGGAGAGGGTGTAAGATAGTCTCCAGGGTACCTTGATATGGGTGTTGGTTCATATACATATGTGATAATTCACAGAACTTTATATTTAGGATGACCTCATTTTATTATAAGTAAATTATCTCATAAAAATAAAGAATGAGCCCCTTCCTTATTCTGTTTCTCCCCTCTGATTGCCCCCGGCCACTCTGTTCTCAGGTAGTTTCAATTCTTTTTGTGCTCACAAATGTGGGATCAGATAGATAAAAATCTAAAATGATGTCTAGCGCATAATGTGTACTTACAAGATTCAGATGCCCATGATGCGCCCACGGTCACTGTGTTTTGGGGATACAGAGGAGTGGTATTTGGAGATGACCTGGGACCCCTCCTCAGTTCCCATCCATGGAGCGTGGATCCAGGCTTTGCGAGTAGAAGGGGGGTTCAGGCTTGGGTGGAAGAATAGCAAAAAAATAAATAAATAATGTTCCCCATCCCCAGGAACAGAACACAGCCCAGCAGAAACCCCAAATCATAATTAAAAGATGCCCTGCAACTCTCTTGGCAGCATAAATTTTGAAGATGAAAGTAAATGATTAAAATAATTAAACACTTCAAGCTGACAAGCTGGAGCAGAATCTTGCCAGCGGACGTTTGTCAGTAATTAGCTAATTAATCCTGGCGCAGATTATAAGCCATAACAAACCAGTCAGGCTGAACAGAGCCGGCTGCTCAGAATTAGACTTTTAAAAAAGAGAAGGGTGGGGGTGGAGAGGGCAGATAAGAGGGAAGGAGGAAAAATAAGAAAAAAGCATGACAGTTGTGGCCACCTGGCCTAATTCTAACAGTTTTGTGGGTCCAGCCTATACTGGACTTCCTAAAGAGGTCTGGACCTGTGTCTAGGTTAGAGACCCAGCACCTGCTGGAACCTGAATCAGAACGGATACTGGGGACGGGGAGAAACATGCTCTGTACACCTGGTCTCTACACAGAAAGAACCGGGGGTAGGAGCTCCCGCAGGAGGTGCTGTCCACATCAGGTGAGTACAGCATTATTCCATTCAGCAGGGACTCCAAATCATGACAAGGGCCCCATTTCTGTAGAAAGGAATGACAAGATTCACGCAGGGACTCAGGTCCTGGCCAAGCAGCATGGGGTCACACTCTGCCAACGCTGCCCAACAGAAGCTTGATGTGAGCCACCAATGCAATGGAGTACAAGAAAAGGAAAGATGAGAATAATTTAATAATATATCTTACTTACCCAAAGTACTATCATAACAGAAGCTTGATGTGAGCCACCAATGCAATGGAGTACAAGAAAAGGAAAGATGAGAATAATTTAATAATATATCTTACCCAAAATACTATCATTTCATCATATAATTAACATGAAAGCATTTTTCATTACATATTATATATATATATATATTTATATATATTTTTCATTGCCAAAGGGTGCATGTACTCACTAGAGAGATAGAGATAGGGAGAGAAAGCAGGCCAGCTGTGGCCTGGTGGTTAAGACAGCTGGATCCCACATGGCTGATTGTGAAGTTCGAGTCCTGGACCCAGTGGCTGGAAAAACGCACCAGGAGCATGTGCATGTGTGCCAAAATCCCAAAAGGATGGAGAAATGGAGGGGAAGAGATTGTGGCACGACCATGCCACCACTGGAGGTGCTTTATCCCTCGCCCCACACCCAGCAAGCATGTGTGCTCTCTGGAAAATGTTTAATAAAAAGAAAGTACCCCATAGTGAACTGTGGTCATGCACAATTCTTTTTCCTCCATTTCAGGATTCTGGGCATGTGTGCATTCCTAGCATATTTTTCAAGTTGCTGGAGCCAGGACTTGAACTGTTATCAGCCATGTGGGGGTCCAGTTTCCAATACACAGTGCTTAATCACCAGCCATTTCTCTCTCTCTCTCTCTCTAACTTTAAATTCTAGTGTGTATTTTATACTTAAAGCCCATTTTAGCTCAGATTAATTATATTTCTTTTCTTTTTAAAGAATTACTTATTTAATTTTATTATTTTTTAAATTATTTTTGACCAGAGAGAGACAGAGGGAAAGTGTGAAAGCAAGCCACCAGGTCTGGGACTTGAACCATGGTTGGCCATGTGCGAGTCCAGCACCTTAACCATCGTTCTCCCTGCTGGCCCCCAGACTAGTTGTATTTCAAGTGCTCTGTAGCCATGAATATTGACTCCCAGAGTGGACAATACAGCTCTAGACAAAACGACGTGGGAGAGAGGGATCCTAAGCCTTGGGACGTGGTACAGCAGGGGTGGAGGTAACCAGAGTACCATGACCTCCTCATTGTCTGTCTTGCTCTCCTTCACCATTTTTCTACCCATCTGTCCCTGCTGGCTGTTTCTAGCCAAATTCACCTCAACTTAAAACTGTCTAAAAATGAAGGGCCTGGGAAGGACAGAGGAGCATCCAGAGGGACCGTGTTTCTGCTGTTGCAGGGCAGGGCTAAGCTGCTGTGGAGAGGTGTGCCATGCAGTCTGGAGTGTGACCTCTGAGTCACACTGATCCAGGACAGAGCGCTGCCTTCAGAGAGCCCCTGCAGCTCCAGTCCCCAGGAAAGCTCAGTTTCCTTCATAATCGTCACATCAGGCAACAGACGAGAGAGGGCACATTTCACGCTCGTGGGATGCTCTACAGACTGTCAGATGGAATCTGTCTCGTGGGAAGAAATCAGGATTTTTTTTTTTAATTTGCTACAGGGAGCATGCACTCACCAGAGAGAGGTAGACAAAGAGAGAAAGTGAGAAAGCTCCCGCTAGGGGGGATGATCACTCACATTCTCTTCTCCTTTGTTTTCAGAATTTTGGGCATGCATGTACATGTGCCTGGTGTGTTTTTCAAACTGCTGGGTCTGAGACTCGAATTGCACAGTTGGCCATATGAGATCTAGCTGCCTTAACCTCCACACCAACTGGCTGGCCCTCAGGATCTTCTTTAGGTAGAGATCAACCGCTTCTGTCCACCTCGTCCATCTGAATCCTGGCTTGAGCTCTCTGCTCAGGAAGCTGAGTCTCAGAACTCACATCACAGCTCTGGTGAGAGTGAGGGGCGAAGGGACATGGCGTCTGACCAGTGGTACAGGCTCATTTGTACAGCCCCTTCCTTTGTGCCCCTGAGGGGAGGAGAGCTGTGAGGACTGGGGAGGGGAGGGAACACAAGAGGGGGGAGGTGGCTCTGAAGGCCACTGCTACGGTGCAGACTGCAGGGCTGTAGAAGCGCCTTTACCCTCTCATCTCACCTGTGAAGAGACAAAATTCTTGTCCTCAGACCTCATCTTTGTTGAGCCAAGCCTCTGTCTACAGCCTGCAGGGAGGAGGGAAGCTGGTTTTGTACATCAGAAGACTCACATTTGATTATGCACCTCAGACTGTAGCTCCGCTTACAACAGAATCAAGCAGCATTGCTTGGGGCCAGGGGAGGTATAAAGAGAATCTTGTGGTGGTTCAGGCTTGGGGACATCCCTGGGAGCCGGGTTGATCAGGAAGGCCCCAAGGAGGAGGTAAACTTAATTTGTACCATGGAGATGGAGGAGCCAGGGAGCAGACAGAAGGAAGGAGGGCCCTTTGTGAGGGGGATTTAGCATAGACCCTCTCATTCACACAGGTCTTTAGAGCTTACGAAGTATGTTCACGTGTGTAATCTCATTTCATCCTCATTGGGCTGTAGGATCCCAGAGGTATTGTCTCATTGGAGAAGCAACATAGCATAGTAATTAAGAGTGCAGCTTTTGGATTCCTGGTTCACTGTGGCAGATGGAAGCATGCATTTCTGTTTCCTCAACAAATCTCACAATAATAAAAGTAAAGGAATGTAAAGAGCGGACCACATACGTCACAAAAGAATGCATTTTTGGAAGATGGTGAGTGGTTGGAGGAGTTGGCTCTTCAGAGATAGCCACATACCAAGTGCGAAAGCGAAGGATGCCAAGGAGAAGTTGAAGTGGGCCAGTCGGACACCCAGGATCAGGGAAATTCAGATATCGGAGGCACCAGTCGCTACAGAAGGTGGCAGTGAGGAGTGGACCAGGACTAAGGGGACGGGCTGAAAGTCTGGGGGAAGTGAGGTCTTTCCTGACCCCAACCCTACCACACACAGACTGCTAGCTGCATCTCCCACCCTGGCAGAGTCTGGGTGTTTTACTGTTTAAAGAGTGAACCAGGGAGGCCCCAGTCTGGGAGCACTGGGCACTGTGGAAAGCAGGGGAAAGGGAGGGGCACTGGGGACAGTCTGAACAGTGAGCCCCTAGGGATCACGAGACACAACTTCCAGAATGCCTCTGGCCAGGTACATACCCTCTTGGGTAGACACTAGTGGATTTTTCACTAGAAAACTGAGCACAGAAAAGGCCTTTAGAGGGCCAGGGGAGTGGGGGTGGCATGGTGGTTAAGGGCACTGGACTCCCACTATGGCTGGCCATAGTTCAAGTCCCGAACCTGGTGGCTTGCTTTCTCACTATCACTCTCCCTCTCTCTCTCGTAAAACTGAATACTACTACTACTAATAATAATAATTAATAAAATTAAATAAATAATTTTTTAAAAAGGCCTTTAGGTACCAAGAAAGAGATCACAGAAAATGAAGATATTATCACAAAAGTAACAAAAGAAAACATCTCAGTGTTCACAGACACGCATGGCAGGGTCAGCTGGGGTGGCACAGTGATAGCGTGCTGCTCTGTAATGCTGGAGTTGGACGGAGACAGGTTCAGTTCTCGGGCCGATGTGTACGTCCAGACACCTGGTGTGCTCCTGCGGTCCTGGCGGAGTGGAAGGCTAGGGGAGTTGCAGTGTGAGGCCTTGCCGTGGGTGCTTCTCTCTCTTATTGAGGAAATTTTAAAAACAAAGACATGAGTTTCCAGAACAAAAATAACTTATGAGGGGTCAGCCAACAGCATGGAGGTTAAGGCAACTGGATCTTACATGGCCGACTGCATGTTTGAGTCCTGGTCCCGGTAGCTTGAAAAATCTGCCAAGCAGATGTGCATGAAAGCTCTCTCCCCTCCCCCCAAAAAGCCAAAAAGTCTGACAAACATAATAAATGGACAAAGGCCCAAGCCAAATGTTTTTATCATGAACTTTTAGATGAGCGATGGTACAGATAAAACGTTAAAAGTTTCTGTACAGAAAGGATAGGAAACCCATGAAAGATAATGTAATAAGAGGAATTCTCAACAGCCACACTAATTAATTTACGATTTTAAAAAATGTCCTATACCATCCAACCTAAAAATCAATTGAAAAGGACCATTGGGTGGCATGGTGGCTAAGGCTCTGGACTCCCACGTGGTCAACAGCAGCTCAAGTACCTGACCTGGAGGCTTGCTTTCTCACATTCTCTCTCTGTCTCTCTCTGGTGAGCACATGTGTCCTATAGAAAATTTAAAAATAATAAAAATGAAGTAAACTTCCTTTTAAAAATGTTTTAAAAACCAGTTGAGAGAATATCATAAAAAGTTTCCATGGGGGGACCAGCAGTTAGCGTAATGGCTATGTCACTGGACTCCCACGTAGTCAACCGCAGTTTGCGTCCTGGACCCGGTGGCTTAAAACTCACGCTAGGCACGTGTGTGTGCATGCCCAAGATCCCGAGAGGAGAATGGAGAAGGGATTGGTGGTGTGGGGGTAACTGTGATGTTTTGTGATGCACCCACAGGCTCCATGTTCAAGTCTGGAGACCTCCCTGAATAAGCATGCACTTACCCAAGATCTGGGCCAGCTGACAGCTGGGGATGCGTTGCAGTGTCGAGGTCTTGTTGGGGGTGCTGACTCTCCCTGTCTTTCTCTCTCTCTCTTGCTCATGGAATAAACACATAAATAAATAAAAACTTTTGCGAAGCACCCTGTGGTTCAGATTTCCAGAAGAGTAATTGTAAGATTAAGGTGTGGAGACTAAAGGTGAACTCCAGTGTGCAAGGAGTTTTTTATGTCAGCTCACTCCTGTGTCTCTAGAGCTTAGTATCGAAGTCACCCAGCAAACACAGTGGGCACTCCTTAGAGGCTATTATTGTTCTTTGTATGTATCTCCAGAGCACATCCCTTCATGCTGAACGTCAGCATTCCTTCCCATCGTGCATCTGCACACACACACACATATGCAGGTAAGCTTCAGGGCATATTCCTTCAACAAGCATTTGCCGAATGAATTAAGAATGACTCTGCAGGGTGGGAGAAGGGGGAGAGTGTGAGGAAAGATGTTAAAGGCAAGATGCTTATGGGACACAGAAATGGACTATTATCTGTTGATGACGTGTATAGTATCCTCAACTGGACTGGTGCAAAGTGTATTCATGTTCAGAGAACTCATGTTACAAGCTAAGTGATACATAGTGAGTGAATGTATAAATGAAATGAAAATAAAATAAAATATTTAAAAAATGAAAAAGAAGGACTCTGGAAGATAAGCATCGTTACCTATTTTGCAGATGAAGTAAGTAAGATCACAAGGTCCATAAATGAAATGACCAGCATTTCCAACTTTGGTCTTGGAATGCTCTCCTCAACAGCCAACAACTGAAGACTTACATAAGCATAGAGCTGGAAACTCACTTAGATAAAATGTGAATACCAAACAGGCCTCTTGGGTGGAAAGGAAGAATATTTGTGCAGGGTCGAAGAAGGTGGCCACTCTGAGATGTGGATGATTGTCAGATGGCGGGGGAGGGCCGGGACATGAACTGAAGGGGTCTATAAACTATCCATAAGCAATAGGGAGGGCCCAAAAGGTGGCAGGGTGGTAACACAGTGCTCTGGGGAGCCGACCCACTTTGGAAGGCTCAGGGTTCGCATCTGGAGACCTGCCCATAACCCAGGCCTGGCTGAGGCTGGGGGTGGAACACGGCATCAAGACCCTGTCAGAAGTGCCTCTCTGTCTTTCTTCCTAGGTCTCTTGCTCATGGAAGAAAGAGGTTAAGAAAATGTTTAAAAAGCAAACGGGGGGAGGAGCAGGTAGCGTGTTGATTAAGGTTCTGGACTCCCACGTGGCCAACCATAGTTCGAACCCTGGATCCAGCAGCTTGAAAATCATGCTGGTTGCGTGTGTGTGGTGCCCAAAATCTCAAGAAGAAAATGGACAAGAAGGAATTACGGCGTGGTCATTCCCCTGGGGGATGATTTCTTACTTTCACTCTCTCTGATTCTCTCTGGTGAGTGCACACACCCTATGGAGAAAAAAACAAAAGGCAACGGAGGAGTCATTGAAAGCCTTCAGGTAAAACAGGCTTTTAGGAAGCTTCACCGGGCAGCGGTGTGCGGTTTCTAGAGGGGAGGGGGGACACGAGAGCCTCTCAGGAGGCTGCTGCCGTGAGACGACGACGTTCTCACAGAGACCATACGGGAAGTGGCAAGAATGATGAAAAACCAATGAACTTCTAGACAGACGAATCAAGAAAAAGGCCAGAATATACAAATGACCAATATCCATGTCAGAAACCAGAGAGGTGCTATCAATAAATGACCGACAAAAATGAAAAGGGAAGTAAAGAAGATATTATACAAAACTTTATGGCAATATGTTTATATAATGTGGATCTTTGAATGAACTGAGTCCACTCAAGAAGAAGTAGATAACCCAAATAGCGCTACCTCAGTTAAACCACGTCTTGTTTTAGGGTAAAGGGGGATGATCCTAAAACTTTACCTTGCTAGTCACAAGAACTTTTTTTTTTTTTGGAGAGATTTTCACTGTAGGGCGCGTGCGATCACCAGACAGACAGAGAGAGACATAGAGACAGAAAGCGAGAAATCACCCCCCGGGGGGATGGTCACGCCGCAATCTCTTCTCCTCCATTCTCCTCTCGGGATCTTGGGCACGCACGCACACGCGTCCGGCGTGAGTTTTAAGCCACCGGGTCCGGGACACGAACCACGGTCGACTACGTGGGAGTCCAGCGACATAGCCATTACGCTAACTGCTGGTTCCCAAGAACTTTTAATATTCACCATAAGGCCATCTCTCATTCAGTTCACCCAAAGACTAGTTTAGGCTAGTCTGAAGTAGGTTCCCGCTTGTTATAATCAGAATAATCTTGACTAATCCAGGTTCTTCAAGACTGCCCTCCAGGATAACACCGCCGGTGGTGTCTGTCCATGGTGCTGACGGCGTGTCTCCTCGCTGTTTGCGTGTGGAGTCAGACCGCTGCCTTCTTCAATTCCAGGCACCCTGCCGCAGAAGGCAGCTGTCCACAGTCCTGACCACAGTCTTCATTTGCCATGCTCAACCTGAGAGTCTAGATCAGAGAATGAGGACTCAAGAAGATGCTCTTCTCTGGCTGCAGCATCAGAGACCGCCAGTGGTCCTGCAGCGTTCGATTCAGGTAAGGGGGATGGTCACGCCGCAATCCCTTCTCCTCCATTCTCCTCTCGGGATCTTGGGCACGCACGCACACGCGTCCGGCGTGAGTTTTAAGCCACCGGGTCCGGGACACGAACCACGGTCGACTACGTGGGAGTCCAGCGACATAGCCATTACGCTAACTGCTGGTTCCCAAGAACTTTTAATATTCACCATAAGGCCATCTCTCATTCAGTTCACCCAAAGACTAGTTTAGGCTAGTCTGAAGTAGGTTCCCGCTTGTTATAATCAGAATAATCTTGACTAATCCAGGTTCTTCAAGACTGCCCTCCAGGATAACACCGCCGGTGGTGTCTGTCCATGGTGCTGACGGCGTGTCTCCTCGCTGTTTGCGTGTGGAGTCAGACCGCTGCCTTCTTCAATTCCAGGCACCCTGCCGCAGAAGGCAGCTGTCCACAGTCCTGACCACAGTCTTCATTTGCCATGCTCAACCTGAGAGTCTAGATCAGAGAATGAGGACTCAAGAAGATGCTCTTCTCTGGCTGCAGCATCAGAGACCGCCAGTGGTCCTGCAGCGTTCGATTCAGGTAAGGCTGAGGCCACACTCTGATGACAGATGGCCTGAGCAACTTGGGGCAGAAGGCCGGCCTCCAGGAGCCTTCCAGGACCCTGGAGAGAAGTCTGGCAAGATCAGGGCAGGGATGGGGGCCGCTGCCAAATAGGCAGAGCTACAACCTTGGAGGAACATGGGAGAAAACTAATGAAGGAAGCCTGAAACATGAACTTGGCACCACGTGGGTAATGGAAGAGACCACTGCATGGCAGGCACAAGAATTTCCAGGACACCCCACCCTCCAGACTCCATGTGCCATGTTAGGACAGAACCCGTAAGGTGAAATGGACCATGGGGGCCTGACAAGTCTGAGCCCGACTAGTTCCCTTGCTGGAACTCGACAGATAGTTCATTCCCCCAAAGGTGATTCAAGACTGTGGACTGAGCTTCCTGGAGGACACGGTTGCTCCTCGGCAGAGACAACACTGGGGCTCTTGCTGTCACCAACCTGACAATCTAATGATGAAAAGAGCAGTAGACATGAGCTCAACCAGAGGGGGCTTCCCAGAGTGGGGCCCTTTCAGGAGAGCAGTCAGCTGCCAACTAACATGTCTAGTTCCTGTTACGTGCCAGGGACTGCAAGGATGTTGCACACACTTCCTTACTTGATTGAAACAATCCAGTGAGGATGCTGATTTTAACCCTATGTACGTAGGAGGCCTGGGGCCCAGAGAGGCAAATGACATGTCCAAGGTCGCATGGTCACAATGTGACAGAGCCCTTGCTTTCTGTGTTGCATGGTGTAAGCTCTGAGCTGAACCCCACTCCACTCACTCGCATTGGACCTACAGCTGGCAGTGTCTTTCTGAAGGCCATCCAGACTGCTACCAGCTACCAGTGTGGCTGAATGAGGCTGGCTGCAGCCATGCCTCCCCACTTTGGTCAGCAGCTGGAGGAGTGCTGGGCACCCCTTAGGCCTGGGGATTGGAAGAGGTCTGGAGACTTCAGGTGGCAGAGAGGGGGAGGAAGGCTCTGTGGAGGGAGGAACTGGTGGGAATGAGGGTGGGACAGTACTGGCTCCCTGCTGCTCCCAGAACGATTCTCACCTGGCAATCGATGGCTGGAGACTCACGCAAGTGCTAATCAGCTCCATTGACACACTCAGGCTGGGGCTACAATCCATTTTCACATGGACTGGCAGATCGATTCCTCATTCTCTGCAGTCTGCAACCAGCCTCACCGGGCCAGCTATCCTGGAGGGACTGAGAAGTTGGTTAACTCTCTGCACCACTGTGAGCCATCCTCTATATTCTCTTCCAGGTACAGCCTTGCTCCCAGACCACTGCCAGGCTGACCAATACAGTGGGCTGGGAGTCCAACAGGCCTGGGTTCCACTTTCAGATCTGCTACTGATGGTGTGACCTTGGAACAGTCACTGCGTCTCTGCTAACCTCAATTTTCTCAGCTGTATTGTGGGGATTAAAAATGTTAGCGCTGCGGGGTTTCTGTGAGGACACAATTATATTTAGCAAAAGTAAAACCAGGAAACGCTGCAACGTGTAACTATATAAAACATGGGAAGTTACTCTAGAATAGGCTTTTTTCCCAAACCCTGCACTCTCCCTTTTATATCAAGGCTGCTCCTTGCGTTCTCGGAGAGCTTTTCTGTTCTGTCAGGCTGTCCAAGAGTCCAACAGCTCGCCAGCCCTTACTTTCCTGGCATGGTCAGCCCTGCTGGCAGTGACTTTTGAGTTCTGGAAATTGAAATCAGAAGCAGCAGAAACCAGGTAAGCAGGAGCTAGGCCCAGGCAGCTCCGGGGAAAAGAGATTTTCTAGGGCTCTGCGTAAGTTTCTGACCTTTCCTCCTCCTTTCAAAAGTGAAATCCCATTCACGTTGGTGAATATTTTGACAGTACTCGTCAATTTTCTTTAATTTCAGGGAAGAGGCTCATGCTCTAGAGATGCTCTTCACAGTCTCTTCCAGAAGGTGGAGCTCTCTGTACCCTTCTATTCTACCCCCGGAGATGATTAGATAAAGGTAAGGAATACTTGCCCAAGTTGGACCAATCAGATTCTTTCTAACTTCATGTGCACTGGCGAGCAGAGCTAACCATTTTGGGGCACGGTAATAGTGAATATGAAAACAGAGGAAGCCAGTTTGCTGAGAGGAGACTGGAGCAGACATGTGAAAAAATGTAGTACCCCCAACTCAGGAGGCCTTGAGAGCGAGCGAGCGAGAGAGAGAGAGAGAGAGAGAGAGAGCAATGAGGGGGAATTGCTTTGTGATGATGTCTGAGCTCCAGAGCTTATCGATTGTACTTGGGAGAGGAATTGAGTCAATTTCCCCTGTGCCCTTCCACTATCAACAGCCTCTACAAAGCTGCCTTCTATATATTTCTGTTCCTTGAAGTCAAATTGCCCACCACCTAGGATAGACCCCATGTGTGCAAGTGGCTTTAACTGTTTTTTTGGTTTCGTTTCGTTTTATTTATTTTTTTTTAAACTGTCTTATGTTGGGCTGGCTTCGTTGTCTGGTGGTTAAGGCATCTGGATCCCACTGACCGCATGGTTCAAATTCCGGACCTACACATCTGTGCGTGCCTAAAACTCTGAAAGAAGAGAGAGGTGGAGGACAAAGGATTACGGTGTGGCTGTTCCCCACAGAAGATGATTTCTCTTCTCCTCATCTGTCTGTATCTCTCTGCTGAGTGCACACCTTCAGCAAGATATTTTTAAAATCTAGTGTTGGGCCCAGCAGGTGGCATAGTGGTTAAGGTGCTGGAATCCCACATGGCTGACCACAGTTTGAAACCCAGATCCGGTGGCTTGAAACTCACGTGCATGTGCATGTGTGCCCAAAATCCCAAGAGGACAAAACAGGAGAAGGGATTGAGGCATGGCCATCCTCCCCAAGGGGATTTCTCACTTTCTATCTCTCTGTCTCCCCAGCAAGCACATGTACCCTATAGCAAAAATTTCTCTATACAAAAATAATAATATTAACTAACGTTAATATTGACACATTACATGGGGTAATTACCAGACACTGAATTAGATGCTGTTTGGTTGTGGAATAGTTTTTCCGGAGTGCTTCCAAATTAGCATCTGCACACTGCTTGAGTCCTGGAATTAGATTAATACTTGCTTATTTATTTTAAAAGTATTCAATAAGGACCAGCAGGTGGAGTGGTGGTTAAGGCTCTGGACATTCCCACATAGCTGACCATGGTTCAAGTCCCAGACCTGGTGGCTTGTTTTCTCACTTTCCCTCTCTCCCTATCTCTCTCTGGTCAAATTAAAATAAAGAAATGAATAAATAAAATTAAGTACATAATTATTTTTTTAAAGTATGTATAAATGTCAGGTAATTACTGTGCTGCAGGTACCGTACTACATATTGGACATGTAATGGGAGCAAAATAAAATCTCTGCTCATAGGAGTTTTCCTTTTACTGGGCTACACTTTCCTCCCATATAAACTGGGAATTGGAGCTATATTCAATAACCTAAGCACATTTAATTTAAACACATTAGTCAAATGATTTAAACACATAGGCAGGACCTAATGTGTCCCAGGAACTATTACAGACTCTTTTCATGTATCAATCAACAATTAAATCATATATAATTTAACCCTTATATCATCCTCATGAGGCACACCTTATTATCATCTCTTTTTTACAGATTAGAAAATTGAGGCACAGAGAAGTTAAGTAGCCTGCCCAAAGTCGCACAGTTCTTAAGTGGAAGAACTGGGACTTGAACCCGGTCTGTGTGGTGCCACATATAACCATGACATCATAGTGCCTTTTGGCATAAACAAATAACACCTAAGGGTCAGAGATGAATTTGCACCTATTCCCTTGGTCTCTTCTAGGCCCGTCTTCCCTGTTGGGGCCCAGGAAGCTGAGCATGCCAGCCACAAGAGTGAATAAAGACTGCCCTATCAGCCACCTTTAGTGCCAAGGAAGTACTCAGAACTTGGACCCAGGTAGCATGACAGGAGCCCTGGGACTGCCGTCCCCTCAGGGCCCTTCACAGCTATCGGAACTCCCCACACCTGCTGAGCATTTCAGAGATTCTTGCTGAGGGATGCCAGGTCACTTGCGTGGATGACTGGTGGCTAATGCCTTGGACAGGGCCAGGGTCTCCCAACTGTGTTCTTTACTTTTTTTTTTTTTCTCTTTTCTTTTACTTTTTTTTTTTTTGAGAGATTTTCACTGTAGGGCGTGTGCGCTCGCCAGACAGACAGAGAGAGACATAGAGACAGAAAGCGAGAAATCACCCCCCAGGGGGGATGGTCACACCGCAATCCCTTCTCCTCCATTCTCCTCTCGGGATCTTGGGTATGCACGCACACGCGCCCGGTGTGAGTTTTAAGCCACCGGGTCCAGGACACGAACCGCGGCCGACTACGTGGGAGTCCAGCGACATAGCCATTACGCTAACTGCTGGTTCCCTGTGTTCTTTACTTTTTTTCTTCCAGAGCATCCATAGCATCTGCCCCGGTATGGAAATTTTCCCACACCCGTGTCCTCCTTTTCATCCAGTCTTGACTGTCCTTGCGCACTGGGTTAATGCTACCGGCCCTCGTAGGTCTGTGGGGCCAAGTCCCCTCCTCTAGTTTTTCCCACAGCCACAAAGGGCTTTCTGTTAGAAATATGTGCCTGACAGTGCACGCTCTTGCTTCCAAAGCAATGGCTCCCCTTAACATGTTACTATCGGGACCAGCAGATGGCATAACGGTCATGTCACTGGATTCCCATGTAGTCAACCGTGGTCTGAGTCCCAGACTTGGTGAGCTAAAACTCACGCTGGGCACGTGTGTGCGCGTACCCATGATCCCAAGAGCAGAATGGAGGAGAAGGGATCGCAGCATTGCCATCCCTCCTGGGGGGTGGGGGGTGGTGATTTCTTGCATCTGTCTCTGTCTCTCTGGTGAGTACATGTGCTCTACAGCAAAAATCTCTTAAAAAAAAAAAAAAAAGATGTTACCAACAGGGGAAACTGGGTGAAGGATATATTGAGACACTTCAGTGCTATTTTGCAACTTTTCTGTGAATCTAAAATTATCACAAAATAAAGTTAGTTTAAAAAAGGAATGGCTTACCAAACTACTCACCCTGATATTTAAGACAGCCTGTCAGACCTCGCCACCCCGCCCCTCGCCTTCCCATGATTTTTTAAGGATGCCATCCTGTTGGAAAATTCAGTATGATTATGTTGTTTGGAAAGCTCTTCTTTGTACCCTTAACTTTCCACCTCATTAGCCCATGGGTCCTAGCTACTCGTATTTATATACTTACATAATACTTAGCTAAGCATTTCACAAAAATAATGTAATCTCTCTTTTTTTCTTTCTTTTTCTTAGAGAGGTTTTTGCTATAGGGCACATGTACTTGCCAGAGAGACAGAGACAGAAAGCGAGAAATCATCCCCCAGGGGTGATGGCCACACCATAATCTCTTCTCCTCCAGTCTCCTCTCTGGATCTTGGGCATATATACACATACACCTAGTGTGAGTTTTAAGCCGCTGTGTCTGGGACTCGAATTGCAGTTGACTACATGGGAGTCCATCGACCTAACTGTTACGCCATCTGCTGGTCCCAAAGACTTTATAAGAACCCCCATAAGAGAGCTACTACTATTAGTTAGTTAGTTTATTTGTTTTGCTATAGCGCATGTGTACTCACTGGAGAGAGATGGAGACAGAGAGAGAGGGTAAGTGAAGAAATCACCCCCAGGGGCTATGGCCAAGCTGCAATCCCATCCCCTCCATTCTCCTCTCAGGATTTTGGGCACACATGTACATGCACTGGCCATGTTTTTCCAGCTGTTGGGTCTAGGTCCAGGCCTCAAACCATGAGAGTTTGGCCATGTGGAATCCAGTGCCTCAACTACACCATGCTACTTCTGGCCTGCTGTTAGCTCATTTTATAGGTGGGAAAACTGAGGCATGGCATAAGGAACATGCCCGAAACCACACAGTTGGCACTCAAAACTCAGGCAGTCTAGTCTGAATCCAGACTCCACACCTTTTTTTTTCTTTTTTATGTTTTGCTATGTGGCATGTGTGCTTGTTGGAGAGAGATAAAGCGAGAAAAAGAGAAAGGGAAAGTGAGAAATCACCCTGGGGGAATGGCCATGCCACAATTCTCTCTACTTTCCTCTCAGAATTTTGGGCGCACACTCACACATGTGCTCAGTGCATTTCAAAGTCACCAGATCCAGGACTTGAACCACACAATTGTCCATGGGAGATCCAATCACCCCAACCACCATACCACTGGCCTTTCCAGCTTCCAGACTTCGGCACAAACATCACTTCTGGAAGCCTTCCTTGATTCCTTTCCAATGAAGCTACTATCTACTCCACTCTCAGATCCCTTAGCCCTTTGTGGACTCATTCATTCGTTTGGCTCTCCATTCATTCGGTATTCACTGAGGCACATTTACTGAACGCTCACTATGTCTTACCATTCTTGTAGGTACTGAGAATCTATTCACCAACAGTTCATACACTTCTACATTGAAATTACCCGCCGGTCCCTCTCTGCCCTGTGGGCTTTTTCTTAAAGGTGTTCATCTTTGCATCTCCTTTAGAATCTCGCACAGCACCCAGCATGTAGTTTGTCCTCAATAGATATGTTTGCAGGAATAAATGAATAGTTATCAAGAGTCGTGATGACAGTAATGATAATGTCAACCATCCAGATGAATCTAATGTGCGACTGTGACAGTGCAGGCTGCGGGCCAGGGGCCAGGTACACTGTCACAGTTGAGCCCTAGGCCAGCAGGCTCCCAGTGAGATGACAAGTGCCTTCTGCATGTAGACCAAGCCGTCGTTGTCACTGTGATTATTTCTGCCATTAGTGTTGGTGTTATGCTACAGTGTGGCAGGTGCCAGCAGCAAGCTGGCTGGCCACACTTCCTCATGGCAGGAGAAGCGCTGGGGAAGCACGTGTTCTGAGAGAGTGAGCGCAAGGAGGACCAGTCTCAGGCCGGGCTTGCAGCCCAAAGTCTCAGCAGTCCAAACATCCATTCTGGGGTTCTGGGCCAGCGCACATCTGCTTCTTATTCCTGTCTCCACAGCCTAAAGCTGCAGATGTATCAGGAGTGGGCGGTAGAGCAGCCGGCTACTATGGGGCAGAAGTCACCAGACTAAAGGCCCTGAGTAGGGCGTTTCATCATCATTGGATCAGAGTCTGAGTGGATAATGGCGTGGTTATGGGAGGGGTGCAGGTAGAAGCTGGATTCAGGATGAGAGTAAAGGGAATAGGGAAGGCAGGGGTTAATGTGGTCCTGACTTCATGTGTAGTCCCAACCCCTGGGAGGAAGCACACCAGGCCTCCTGTTTCTGTGTCTTCTTCTTAGGGCCAGAAGTCAGACAGCACGAATGTTTCTGATGTTTGTGCAGGCCCTCGTCAATCCTCTATGACTTCCGAACGGATACCAGAATCACAGTATTGGATGATTACAGGCCATCTAGGTGAATGGAATTCTCGAGAAAAGTCATTAGGTCCATTCCCCTGCCTCTGGGCAAGAGGTTAAAACAATTACAGATGCAGATGACAAGTGTTTGCCAGTATGTGCCTGATGCAGCCAGTTTCAGACAGCTCGACACAACACCATGCCTCTGATCAAGGACCAGTTCAGCTCCACCGGGGCTGCCTCAGCTCCCATGGGGCTTGCAGAAGAGTGCTGTGTTTTTAGCCACTAGCAGATGTGACAGCCCTGGTCCCCGAGGATAATGCAAGGAGCAGGAAGATGCCATTTATCAGAAAGCTCCTGGGATGCCAGAGCCTGCTGCTAAAGACACCAGCCAGCCCTGGTGTTTGTGTTTTAAGCCACCCACATACCCCAGGGTGAGGGAGGCCAATGAGGAGATTTTCCAGGGAGAGATCTTCCTTTCAAGGTTGAGCACCTACAGCCAGGGTGCCCCACCCCATCACAAAGTTTACCAATCTCTAGGCAGCTGGTTTTAATCTCTTGCCCACGGCTGGCTCCATTCCAAAGACTTTGAACTGAAAGTGAGACTTCTATTTCCTAGGTCAATAGTAGGAGAATTTGAAATTAAAGCAGCTTTTGTCTGTCCCAGCTCCACTTCTCAGAAAGGATGTTGCTTCTCAGAGTACTTATTCCAGTCTGCAGTTTACTCATTTGCATGTTCATCTTTCTCCAGCTGCCCCAAACACACCTTCACCTAGCTCTGGCCCTCTTCCTTGCCCTGTCTCTCCAGTTGAGGTGTTTTTTGGGTTATTTTGTTTTTGTTTTTGTTTCGTTTTGTTTTGGTTTTGCTGCTGCTGTTAAGAGAGATTTTTGCTATAGGGGTGTATGCACTTACCAAAGAGATGAAAAGCAATAAATCATCCCTCAGGGGGAATGGCCATGCTGCAATCTCTTCTCCATTCTCCTCTTGGGATCTTAGGCATGCATGCACACATGCTTGGCGTGAGTTTCAAGCCACCGGATTCAGGACTCAAACCATGGTCAGCCATATGGGAGTCCAGCAACATAACCATAACACCACCTGCTGGCCCCAATCCAGTTGAGGCTTTGACAGGCTGCCTGTCCCTTTCTCTGCTTGAGTTAGTACCTTTCCTTCCATTTGGCCTAACCTTCCCAGAGATGAACATCCTTCTGGTATACCCCAGGGACCTGCCACACTGATACATGGATTGGATAAAGAGTTCTTACTTGGCATCACTTAGACCTTTGCATAACTACCACACAGCTCTGTAGCTTGAACTGTGACCTTTAAAGATGGTGACTAACTGAGAGCAGCAGATGGCGTAATGATTACATTTCTGGACTCCCACATAGTTAACTGCAGTTTGAGTCCCAGATTCCGCTGCTTGAAACTCACGCTGGGCATGTGTGCATGAATGCCTAGGATCCTGAGAGGAGAATGGAGGAGAAGGGATTGTGGCTTGGCCATTTCCCCCGGAGAATGATTTCTCACTTTCTGTCGCTGTCTCTGGTGAGCGCATGTTCCCTATTGCGAAAATCTCTCTAAATAAAAAACAAAACAAAAAGATGGTGACTAATGATAATGATGATTTATTTATTGAATGTCTGACATACCCCAGGCATTTGGCGAAGCACTTTGCTTTTATCTAATTTTATTCTCACAACCACTTTATGAGGTAAGTGCTGTCACAATCATCTCCCTTTTTATATAAAATACAACTGAGACTCAAAAAAGTCAAAGTAAGGGGCTGACAGGTGGCATGGTAGTTAAGGAGGCTGGACTCCCACATGACTGACCGCAGTTCAAGTCCCAGATCTGTCAGCTTGCTTTCTCATTTTCCTTCTCTCTGTTTGTCTCTAGTCAACTTCAAAAAAATAAAATAATGACAATAAATAAAATTAAATAAAAAATAATTCCAAAAAAAGAAAGAGAACATCTTAAAAATAAAAAAAAAAGCAGTCAAAGTCCCCCAGAGAGTAAGTAGTGGACCCAGGATTCAAATTTGGGTTTGTTTTATTTCCAAATACAAACTCTTTTTAAAAATCATTTTATCTGGGAACCAGCAGTTAGCGTAATGGCTATGTCGCTGGACTCCCACGTAGTCGACCGTGGTTCGCATCCCGGACCCGGTGGCTTAAAACTCATGCCAGGCACATGTGCGTGCGTGCCCAAGATCCCAAGAGGAGAATGGAGGAGAAGGGATTGTGGCGTGACCATCCCCTCTGGGGGGTGATTTCTCGCTTTCTGTCTCTCTGTCTCTCTTTGTCTGTCTGGTGAGCGCACGCGCCCTATAGCGAAAAGCCTCTCCAAAAAAACAAAATTTTATCTAAGATTATTTATTTATTTATTTTAATTTGACTGGAGAGGGAGAGAGAAAGAGAGAGAAAGTGAGAAAGCAAGTCGCCAGGACTTGAACCATGGTCGGCCATGTGGGAATCCAGTGCCCTTAACCACTACACCACCTGCCAGTCCCCAAATACAAACTTTTAACCAGCATGGTGCATTGTTTATTGGAGGAAGCAAGTTTTCTGGAACATGACAAAACCACTGGGAAGCACAGAGATCACTTTACGGACCACTAAGATGTACATGTTTGGAAGAAAGACTCCTCCCTGGATGCATAATAGTTACGTGGTTGAACTTTCATGTAGCTGACCGTGGTTTGAGTCCTGGACTGCAGTTTGAGTCCTGGACCCAGAGGCTTGTGGGTGCATGCCCAAAATCCCGAGAGGAGATTGAAGAAGGGTTTATGGCATGGCCATCTCCCCTGGGGGTTGATTTCTCCCTTTCTGTTTGTCTGTCTCTGTCTCTCTGGTGAGCGCACAGGCACTATAGGAGAAAATAATCTCTCTAAAAAAAAAAAAGAAAAGGAAGTGCTCAACAGAAATGTGGTGAGGGCCCAACCACGGTGGATTTCGCTGCTCTGCAGACTGGAATCACCGAAAGGCCAGGTATGGACAGGTACACCTGGAGGCCCGACAACTCAGGTAGGCTGAGGCATGAGGATGCTGAGCTCAAGGCTGGCCTGGAAACCTAGAGACCTTGTCTATGAAAAAAATAGTGATAATTTAAAAAATTAGAGTAAAATAGCTGGCTATGGTAGTATGCTCCCACCTGAGAGGCTGAGGCAGGAAGTCCACAGCATGTCAAAAACTGCTCTTAAAAACAAAGGGGGGCCAGAAGGTGGCCTAGTGGTTAAGGTGCAGTTCCAGAACTGGCAGCTTGAAAATCACACTGGACACGTGTGTATACAGGCCCCAAATACCAGGAGAATGGAGGAGAAGGGACGGCAGCATGGCTTCCCCCTGGGGGATGATTTCTCACTTTCCCTCTCATTGTCTCTCTCCAGTGAACACATGTGCCCTATGACAAAAACCTTAAAAAACAAAATGAAAATGAGATGTGATGAGGAAGGATGAACACCCAGCAGACTGAAGTAAAAGTAGATACAATGAAAGCGAAACATGTGATAGAGAAAGGTGCTTTGTGGAGCAGGAAGAGGCCGATAATTCCCAGGTACAAATACCTATCAGGAGGACTTGGAACTGGTGTCTGTGATTTCAGGAATCTAATCATTAACATAATATGGGTTACAAAAAAGGAACTTGAAATGCTTGCTCAACCAGGGTTGGCCTCAGAGGTACCACCACGACTGAGTAGACTGGGGCACCTGACTTGAGTGTGGAAGGGAGTGTTTTGTCCAAAGTGAACCTAAAAAGGCCAAACCCCTGGGAGTCCTGGGGCCTGCTCCAGAGGGGCAGGTAGCATATGTCAAGTGCCATCGAGGCAACAAGTGTAGTGCTGAGAGGTGATGCATGACACATGGATATCAGAGACTGACATCAAGGCCACTCTTCGAAGTGAAAGCCACCAAGGTTCCGGCCAGATGATGCTAAGAAAACTGGCCGTGCCAGCTGCAAGCAAAAGAGGCAGGAGACACAGAAACTTCAGGTGGGGTTGGTGATTCGGTTAACCATCGTCCTGGCAGGTGGTATCTCGTGGGCATGGCGCTGGTTCTTGTCAAGTGCTGGGCGGCTTTAGAAGTGCTGACTTGTGGGCCAATGGGTGGTGTGGTTGTTAAGGGCACTAGACTCCCACATGGCCGACTGCGGTTCGAGTCCCGGACCTGGTGGCTTGTTTTCTCAGTTTTTGTCTCTCTCACATACACACTCTGTCTCTCTCTAGTCAAACTAGAATAAACAATGGATAAATAAAGTTAAATAGAATAATTTTTTTAAAAAGAAGTGCTGACTCGCATCTGTCAGTGGAGAGATATGCCTTGTTCACAGTCAACTCACCCACCGGAAGAGGTGGGGTGCAAGCCAGATGACAAGAAAATGCACACCTATGATGGGTGTGAATTTTACTCTACAACACTTGTGCATAAAAAGTGGCACATTTTCTACACGAGGTAAGTATTATTTGAGCTTACTCTGGTTAACAAGAAATCAATTTCAGGACTGTTTGCCAGGGCTACCCTCTCCCTAAGGGGATGCAGAAATTCTGAACAATGTGTACTGACTTGGACTGGGTCCCTAAAACAGAGTCTGAGTCAGGGGTTCTTGATTAGGAAAGAAGTAATTTCTGGAGGGAGAGTGAGCGAGCAATACGATGGGACAGGGAGTGAAAATCTGGCAGGAATGTGATCTCATGTGAATCCACAGAGCGTGGGACCAGCAGTTGGCATAATGGTTATGTCCCTGGACTCCCATGTAGTCAACTGCGGTTCGAGTCTCGAACCTGGTGGCTTAAACTCACACCGGGTGCATGTGCATGAGTGCCCAAGATCCCAAGAGGAGAATGGAGGAGAAGGAATTGTGGCGTGGCCATCCCCCTGGGGGGTGATTTCTCACTTTCTGTCTCTGTCTCTCTCTTTCTGGTGAGTGCACGCACTCTATGGCAAAAACCTCTCCAAAAAAAAAAAAAAAGAAAAGAAAAGAAAAGAAAAGAAATCCATGGAGCGCAAATTGGACTACAGATTTAGTTTCCCGCTGAGGCCAGAGGTGGTCTTTTGTGTCCCTGGGTCAGTTAATTATTGACCAAGGTGGGCGCAGCCTTCCACCGAGGGGGATGACAATTCTCCAGAAGAGAGGGCTGCTGGGAGCTGTCAACCAACAGAGCTGCAGTCAGCTCTCTTGCTTCTCAGGTAACACTGCCCAGGTGCCGCTCCCCAGGCCTCACTCCGGTTGTTCCCAACTTCTGAGAACACTTACGAGCGGAAGTTTTGTTGACTGATATATGGCCCCTGCTGCTGTTTGGTTCTGAGCTGTAATTGATCCCCATTGCTTCCCTCTTCGGCCACCTATTTTAGATCCATTGGTTTTGTTGCCTGCGTTGGGCCACGCCCCCATTTTAAAAGAGTTTGGTCTCCTGGTCACCAGACCGTAGGGGATCATGATTGCTACAATTGCCCATTTACAGTTTGATGGGGCACGAGAGTAGCAAAGGTGTCCCAGTGGCCCACCTGCATGCCACACGCATTCCCCTCGACCGTCATCACGTAGCAGCTGTCCTGTCCCCTGAGGACTAGGGCAATTACCCCTGCCAATATGTTTGTGCACTGCACTTGTGCCCCCTGGGCCTGCTTGGACTCAATCTCAGACAGACAAGAGGATGTCAAAAAGTTCATGGAAAATGGAATTAAAGTTTAGTTTAGTGCAAAAATGTTTTGAATTCTACTCTCAGTTATTTTTTTCCATAACATGCATTTTCCATGAGTTTTTTGAAGACCCTATGTACCACTTTTTTTTTTTTTTGGATTGGTTTTTGCTGTATGATGCATGCACCCACCAGAGAGACAGAAAGTGAGAAATCACTCCTCAGAGGGGATGGTCATGTCGCAATCCCTTCTCCTCCATTCTCCTCTTGGGATCTTGGGCACGAACACACACGTGTGCAGTGTGAGTTTAAGCTACCAGGCCCAGGACTTGAACAGCAGTCGGCTACATGGGAGTCCAGTGACATAGCCATTATGACAACTGGTGGTCCCTGCCACTTTCACTTTATGATGGATTTATGCAGAGCCCACCTGATCTTATAACTTGGTAGGTTTGATGAAACCCAACTCAAAATGGGAAAATCAAGTGACATGGTCATTTACTGCCCTGCAGTCAGACGCTCAGTTTCTGCCTCACAATGGAGTGCCTGTGGGGTGTGACCTACAACTCTTCATTTTGGATTAACAGAAGTTCCATATGGAATTTTGCCCTACCAAAGACACTGTAGTAATATGCGGCTAGCTGGGTCAAATGGCCCAGGTGGCAGGGGCTTATTTGGTAGCCTGAGCTGCAAAGCCCCTTCTTGCTCTGAGCACACTCAAAGCTACAGGCTTTCCACAGGCCAATAGATTCCCATCTGTTGTGGTCGCCCACCACTCAAGCTCTAAACCCTCCCAAAAAAATTAAAATTAAAAAGAAATGCAAAGCTTATCTTTTGCTTACTTACGTAGGCAGGCGCAGGCCCCTCCAAGGAGTGGTGTTTTCTCAGAAACATGAATAGGTTGAGGTAATTTGTGGAAGAGTGAGACTACTCGTGGGTTGACTTTCAGAAGCATCTTCGCTGGAATGGGTCAATCCTGATTGGCTGACATTTAGAAACAGTTGTCCCAGCGATCAGTTTGTAAAGCATGTTTGCTGAAGTATGTTGTTGATTGATTTAAAGGCTTCAGGCCCAGCTACAGTGGCGTGATGCTAACGTGCTGTGCTTGAGACTAGCAGATGGCATAACGGTTACATGGCTGGACTCCCATGTAGTCAACTAGGGTTCAATTCCTGGACCCTACAGCTTAAAACTCATGCCAGGCACGCATGTGTGTGTACCCAAAATCCCAAGGAGAGTGGAGGGGAAGGACTATGGCATGGCCATCCTCCCTGGGGGGTGATTTCTCGCTTTCTGTCTCTCTCTCTCTCTCTTTGTGTCTCTAGTGAGTGTATGTGCCCTATAGCAAACAAATCTCTCCTGGAAAAAAATAAAAAGACACTGTGATCTACAGGCTGGGACCACATGGGAGGTCAGGTTTGAATTCCGGTCTAACCTAACGGCTGGGTGTTGTGGCATGTATCTTTAATCCCAGCAATTCAAGGAGGCTGCAGCTGGATGGTCATGATGCAGGGAGAACTCGTCTTTAAAAAACAAAAGCAAAAACAAAAACAGAGGTCCGGCAGGTGGTGTCAGGGTTAAGGTATTCCCACATGACTGACTGTGGTTCGAGTCCTGGGACCTGGTGGTTTAAAATTCATACTAGGCACATGTGTAAGTGCGTACAAAATCCCAAGAGGAGAATGAGGAAAAGGACTGTGGCATGCCCATTCTCCTTGAGGGGTGATTTCTCACTTTCCCTCTCTCTCTCTCTGGCAAGCACACACACCCTATGACAAAACCTAAAAAAAAAAAAAAAAAAAAAAAAAAAAGCAAAAAAGCAATACTATGAATGTATGCTGTTGTTTATTCCACGTGAATGCCAACTGCTTCTGATCTCTTCCTTGAAAGATATAAATAATAATCATTCTTTATTAGGTTGGCAGCTGCAAACTATGCATCCAAGGTTGTATTTCCCTGCTCTAGTAAAATCTGAACCAGCAAATGCAATGCGGCTATTACTTGGTTACGTGTGCAGTGGTTAGCTATCACCCATGATAATCCATCCGAACTTTGCATAGGCCAGACTGATGAGTTAAATGGAGTTCTGACAGGACAGCCACTGCTGCCTCCTTCGAGTATCTGAGAGTAGCACCAGTTTCTGTCCATCTCCCTCCAAATGCAATACTGCTTTAAAAACAGCCTTACTGAGATATAATTAGCATACAATAGTATGCGTACAATCTGATGTGTTTTGACATATGTATACATCTGGGAAACCATGACCACAATCAAGATAATGAACATACTCGTTACCCTCCAAAATTTCCTCATGCCCATTGCATCCCTTCACCTGGTCCCGCCCCACCCCTTTCATCTCCAAGTAGCCAAGAGTCTTTTTCCGTCACTGTAGGTTAGTTTGCATTTCTAGAACTTTATGTACATGGGACCATACAGTGCATATACTTTTCGTCTAGCTTGCTCGCCCAGCATAATTATTTCACAGTTTATACCTGCATTACTCATTCGTTTTCACTGCTAAATAGTGTTCCATCACGTGGCTGTGCTACAAGGTGTGCTCCATTCACCTGTCGATGAGCATGCCTTCCTTCCTCCGTCTTTTCCAGGTCTTGGCTATTATGAATAAAACTAGTATGAATATTCGTCCATTTGTTTGCATGAAAGACTTTGTGGGACTTTTTCTTTTTTCTTTCTTTCTTTCTTTTTTTTTTTGGAGAGGTTTTTGCTATAGGGCACGTGCATTCACCAGAAAGACAGAGAGAGACAGAGAGACAGAAAGCGAGAAATCACCCCCCAGGGAGGATGGCCATGCTGCAATCCCTTCTCCTCCATTCTCCTCTCAGGATCTTGGGCACGCACAAGCGCCAGTGTGAGTTTAAGCCGCCGAGTCTGGAACTCGAACTGCGGTCGATTACATGGGAGTCCAGCGACATAGCCATTACGCTAACTGCTGAGACTTTGTGGGTCTTTAATGCAGGTATCTTGTAGACAGCACTTAGTTGAGTCTTGCTTTTTCACCTAATATGGTATAATATAGTAATTTCTGGTTTTCTCTCTCTCTCTCTCTCTCTCTCTTTCTTTCTCTTTCTTTCTTTCTTTCTTTCTTTCTTTCTTTCTTTCTTTCTTTCTTTCTTTCTTTCTTCCTTCCTTCCTTCCTTCCTTCCTTCC
>NW_006159717.1:666710-680211 GCF_000334495.1 Tupaia belangeri chinensis
TTCCTTCCTTCCTTTCTTTCTTTCTTTCTTTTTCTTTCTTTCTTTCTTTCTTTCTTTCTTTCTTTCTTTCTTTCTTTCTTTCTTTCTTTCTTCTTTCATCCAGGGTTGGCAACTATGGCCCATGGGCCAAGTCTACCTCCCCACGTTCTCTGTTTTGTAAATAAAATTTTATCAGAACACAAAGATGCTCACTTTTTAATGTGTTGTCTGTGGCTCCTTCCCGACTACAACGTCACCACTGAGTAGTTGTTATGGAGATGGTATGGCTTGCAAAAGCTAAAAATTCTCACTCTCTGGCCCTTTACAGAAAACGTTGGTTGGATCAGGCTGTTTTTATGAACCTCCAGAGACTTTCTAAGACTCAGTTATTCAATGATTTAATTGGAGGACAGGTTCTCCTGATTCTCGGTGAGAGAGCAGAAGATAGGACTGGAAAATTAGTTTTATTCTATACTGAGAGTTAGGACAGCACTACTGTTACTTATCTAGAGGGGATTTCAAAGGTCCTGGAGAAGAAGTGGGGAGGGTCAGATAAAAGATTATCAGGTCCCTTTTAAAACAAAGACCAAAAAACATTTCAGATCTCTGAATCAGAAGCAGTGAGCTGGGCAAAGTGGTGTGTACCTGTAATCCCTGCTACTCAGGAGCATGAGGCTGGAGAATTGCAAGACCAAGGTCAGTCAGAATTCTATAGTCTATGGAAATGAATGATGAATGCATACTGGTATGTACGAAGGAAAAGATCTGGAAGGCTACAGACATTTGGCGGGTGGTTATTTTTGGTGAAAGGAGGAGGAGGAGAGATAGTTAACTTGTCACGTCTTCTGTAGTATGTGTTTGTATATGTGAGTATAACTTTGCACATTTTGTAATGTAGAAAATACACATATAAATTGTGTGTGTGTGTGTGTGTGTGTGTGTGTAAGAGACAGAGTAACTCCTTCCCCAGTGTGTTTAAGAATCTTTCTGGGATGATGGATGCAGCTGTTCCTAGTGGGATGGTTGACTTAATGACCTCACTTGCCCCTGGCATCCAGTCCATGATAGATAGGCTGCCCCAAAGTCCTCAGGCTCTGTATTCCTTTATGTGAACTGAAAGAAACATTCAGAATGGAGTAAATACTATGATTTCTGCAGAGGCAAATGAATTTCATAGCTGTGTTTGGAGATATAATTGCAACTCTTTTTCCATTTCTCAGGAAGCTAGTATGAAGACTCGGTTGCAGATGTCAGAAACTAGTCATGGAACATTTCAACTTTTTTCCTGAATTGCTGCAAGACATAAAGAGATGGCTGTTTTTCTTTCTATTAAAAATTACTAGTAATACATCAAACAATATAGATGTGTACAAAATAAAAAGTGAAAGTCCTCTTCAAATCATACTTATCAGGGCAATGACTACATAATACTGAACCATTTATAAGTAGATATGTTTCCATTCATATTCAAATATTCACTTTTTAAAACAAAATGGCATTGTGCTACATTACATTTCAGTTAATGTGTCTTGGGTCATGGAATATATATTTAAATTCTTTTTTTTTAGGTTTTTGCCATAGAGCACATGCGTTCCCTGGAGAGGGAGAGAGACAGAGACACAGAGAGGGAAAGTGATAAATCATCTCGGGGGAGGGGGCAGAGCATGCCACAATCTCTTCTCCATTCTCCTCTCAGGATTTTTGGAATGCATGCACATGCACCCGGAGTGAATTCTGAGCCACCAGGGACTCGACCACAGTCAGCCTTGTGGGAGTCCAACACCTTAACCACTGTGCCATCTACTGGCCCCATTTCATTCATTTTAATTGCTGCATAATATGCCACTGTGTGAGTAATCTATATATATATACAATTTATATAATAATGCTTGTGTGACAGTTTATATAACATATATACTTGATATAACAATGTCTCTACAGATATGTAGGTTGGTTCCTTTTTCTGTTGCTGTTGTAGCGCTGCAGCACTGAATATTTCTGTACACAAATACTTAGGTTATTTATGCAAATACTTCTTTAAAATTGTAATCTTTTTAAAAAAGAATTATTTTATTTAATTTTATTTATTTATTTCAATTTGACCAGGGACAGAGCAAGAGGGAGAGAGAAAGTGAGAGCGCAAGCTGCCAGGTCCAGGACTTGAACTGTGGTCAGCCATGTGGGAGTCCAGCATCCTTAACAACCACGCCACCTGCCGGCCCCAAAATTTTAATCTTTTTAAAAAATAATTATATTATTCAACTTTATTTATTTATTTCAATTTGACCAGGGACAGAGCAAGAGGGAGAGAGAAAGTGAGAGAGCAAGCTGCTAGGTCCGAGACTCAAACTGTGGTCAGCCATGTGGGAGCCTAGCGTCCTTATCCATTATTCCACCTGCCAGCCCCTAATTTTTTTTTTATTCATGACAGAATGTATGCACACTCACATGAGAAAAGGGGGTAGGGAGAGAGAGAGGGGTGCACCCTCCATTCTGGTCATGCTGGGATCTGGTCATGCTGAGATTCCCTTCTTTTGTCATCCAGCTCATGGGATTTGGGGTACTTGCAGGAGCCCAACATGTTTCAGGCAGTTTGGACTGGGAATTCAAATTATGGTAGCCATGGGGATCCAATTTCTCTTGAGCATTGCACCTGCCGCACCATACAGCCAGCCAGTGCAAATGCTTCTTTTGAACACATTTAAAGGGCTTTGCACATTTAAAAGTTTTAAAAAATTATTCTTAATTTTATTTATTCATTTACTTTTTTTTTTTTTTTTACCAGAGAGACACCGAGAGAGAGAGAAAGTGAGAAAGCAAGCCACCAGGTCCAGGACTGGAACCATAGTCAGCCATGTGGGAATGTCCAGCGTCCTAACCACCACACCACCTGCTGGTCCACATGTACATTTAAATGTTAATAGTTATTAATTCACCTTCTAGAAAAAGGTCCTACAATTTACCAACTTAAAATCGGTTGATATTTTATTATCGTTTCTTTTTTCTCATTTTCCTAATTGCTATCAAGGTTGAGGATCTTTTCATGCTTATTGGACATTCTTGTTGCTCCTTGTTGGATGGATTTGCTTAATCTTTGCTCATTTAAAAATAGTGCTGTTCTTCCTCTTATTGATCTGCAGCAATGCCGTTTACGTTAGTTACTATCTCATATATTGAGACATTTCTAATTTATATGTACTTTTTATTATTATTGAGAGGTTTTTGCTATAGGGCACGTGCGCTCGCCAGACAGACAGATAGAAAGCGAGAAATCCCCCCCCCAGGGGGGATGACCACGCCGCAATCCCTTCTCTATTCTCCTCTTGGGATCTTGGGCACGCACGCACACGGCGTGAGTTTAAGCCACCGGGTCGGGACTCGTACCACAGTCGACTACGTGGGAGTCCAGCGACATAGCCATTACGCTAACTGCTGGTCCCTAATTTATATGTACTTTTGAGCACTAGGATGACTTCCACCATATACAGACTTAAATTCACATAGTCCAATCTGTTCTTTCCTATGCTTCTGGGCTCCCTGTTACGCTTTACAAACACATCTCATCCAAAGATTATCCAAACATTCCTTCTTCTTCCACCATTTTTAAGATGTTAGTCTCCATGCTTATATCCTCAATCTAACCCTATATAATTTCTGTGAAGGATGTCTAACTAGGGCTCTTCTCAATTTAACTTCTCCAATCTGGCTCTCAACGAAGGGGTTTCCGGCGAGTTTACCGATTAACGAAGGGAACTGACCACCTGGGTATTTCCCCCTTTCCGCATTTACATAGGCTCGGCACTTTACATAGCGTGTGATTTTATTCTCAAGAGAATTCTAAATCCCGATTTGTAGATAAAGAAATTGGACGTTACTCGGGGTAAGGAATCCGCTCTGCTAACATCGGAGGAGACCGCAGCAACCTCAAAGGCTACTAGAGAGCCTAACACGCCCAAGGCCACGCCCACCCTCCGACCTCTCGCGACAGTTGTACGTCATCCGAGCGCGCCGGAGCCGGGGCGGTCGCGCTGCTTGCGTCGTTCAGGGCAGAGCTCCGTGGTGCTGTCTCACCGGTGAGGCCGAGAAGCCGGCGAGTCCCGCGCTCTGTGGCACCTGCAGCCCCCCGCCTCCCGCCACCATGGAGTACCTCATTGGCATCCAGGGCCCCGACTATGTCCTTGTCGCCTCCGACCGGGTGGCCGCCAGCAATATTGTCCAGATGAAGGACGGTAAGAGGAAGCAAGGGAGGCCCGGCCCGGCCTGGGTGTAAGGGAGGCCGGAGGGAGTGCATGGGGGTTGGGTGAGTACTCGGGTAACCTGGGAGGTGGAACCCGGCGGCCCTGGGCTGCTAAAACCTGGAGGCCCGCCGACATGCTTAGGCCCTGACATCCCTTCCCCGCCAGGGCTCCTAAGTAGTGCTCTGTTCTGTCTTGGCGAAATACTCTGGATAGAGTTGCTTAGGGAAATGCGGGTTTTAAGTGTTCAGGCGTTTGCCCGGTAGTTGAATCTCCGCGTTTCCTGTTGTCGCTAGTTGTGCGGTGTGCTAACTGCTGGTGAGCTGGGGAGGGCGAGACGCCAGCGCCGGGAGATTGGGGGTTCCCCTCCGCTGCCTGCGTCCTCCTGGGGCTCAGCCGCGATCCTCTTTGCTCAGTTTTCCTTACTTTTAAGTAATCGGTGGAGTAACGAGTCCGGAGCCCCGTCAGTCGCTCTATGACTCCTCTCAAGTTGATTCGCAGTGCCATGTAGGTCTCTTGGATGAGCGGTTCCAAACTCTCAAACTTTTTGGGAGGTTTGAGTAAACGTTTACTTTAAGTTACATGCAAACACCTAGCAATTGACAAATAGTTAATAGCAATAATGCCAAGTAGTCACGTATCAGGTGCTGTGTTAAGCAATTTACGTGATTTCATTTAACTTTTTGAGGTAGGCACTGTTATAAATATACCACTTTATAGGTGTTAGTTCTGAACACAGAGGTTAAGAAACTCAAGGTTGTAAGTGGCAGAACCCAGTTTCAAACCTATGCAGTCTCGAGTCCGAATCTTTTGCCCATACCTACTATTCTTTTTTTAAAAAAGAATTATTTTATCTAACTTTATTTATTTATTTGCTTATTTGACCAGAGAGGGACAGTGAGAGAGAGAGAAAGGGAAAGTGAGGAAGCAGACTGCCAGGTCTGGGACTCGAACTTTGGTTGGTCCACTACTGCCTTTGCCCACAACTAACTACAGTGACAGGCATCTGACTGACTGGCCGTGGCTCCCACCCCCACAGCTGGAAGAACTCTGGTGGACTTTGCCTGAGTGGGGCATGTGGGGGTCCAGTTCCTTTAACCACCAAGTCAATTGCTGGCCCTCTTATCGTTCTATTGTTTTGTACCATGTCTGTAATAAGTACTCAAATACATAATTTTTCTAAAATGTGGTTTTTTTATATGCAGACTCTGAGAGTGTTTTTATGATCGATCATAGATGTGCTGCTATTGAAAAAGTGTGCTTTGGCTTAAGTTATGGAATGTTCGCTCAGTAACAGTAGTTTTAGATACTTTGTGCACTTTATAGTGTGAAGCACTGAGGGGGTGCAAAGATGAATAAGATGTGCCCTCGTGCAAATAATTATAACGCAGGCTAGAACTTGATAGGTCATATGGAAATGCACTCAAACTTCCCAGATGGTGCAGAGGGAAAAGAGATTCTTCCTGGTCGTAATGATTAGGGAAACCTTGAGGCCAGATGGCGGTTCATCTTGGGTTTAAGGAAAGAAAAATGACTAAATCTGAGGTGTCCTGAAGTATGTGAAGAAAGGCAAAAAAAAAAAAAGTCCACTACTGCCTTTGTGCAGTGACAGGCTTCTGACTGAGTGGCTCCCACCCCGGCAGCTGGAAGAACTCTGGTGGACTTTGCCTGAGTTCTGTTCTTTCTGCAGCAGAGAGAGGGATCTGACAGTGGTTTGTTAAATATCCGAGGTGTGAATTGTTCCTCAAGAGTCATGGCTTTCTGAAATTCTCTGATTAGTTTGTATTGCAGTAGTCCTCCTCATCCACGGTTTTGCTTTCCAGTGATTTCAGTTATATGCCATGACTCTGATCCAAAAATAGATGACTGCAATGTAATATTTTGAAAGAGACACTTCATTTACATAATTTTTTTTACAGTATATTGTTAAGATTGCTCACTTACCTTATTATTAGTTGTTTTTAATTTCCCACTATGCCTAATTTATAAGTTAATTTATATGGTTATCATAGATATGTATATATAGTAAAAAATATATAGATTTTGGGGAACCAGCAGTTAGTGTAATGGCTGTGTCGCTGGATTCCCACGTAGTCGACCGCGGTTCGCGTCCCGGACCCGGTGGCTTAGAACTCACGCCGGGCGCGTGTGCGTGCGTGCCCAAGATCCCGAGAGGAGAATGGAGGAGAAGGGATTGCTGCGTGACCATCCCCCTTGGGGAGCGATTTCTTGCTTTCTGTCTCTATGTCTCTCTCTGTCTGTCTGGCGCGCGCACGCGCCCTGTAACGAAAAAAACCTCAAAAAAATATATAGATTTTGGTACTACCCAAGTTTTACACATTCTCTGGAATATTAGAACATATGGCCTATGAATAGAGGCCCAGCAAATAGCATAATGGTTACATTGCTGGACTCCCGCATAGTCAACTGTGGTTTGAATCCTGGACTTGGCAACTTAAACTCACACAGGACACATATGCATGCATGCTCAAAATTCTGAGAGGAGAATGGAGGAGAAGGGATTGCGGTGTGGCCAACCTCCCTGGGGGGTGATTTCTCACTTTGTCTCTCTGTCTCTCTAGGTCTCTCTGGTGAGTGTACGCACCCTATAACAAAAAAACTCTTAAAAAAATAAACATGTGCTTTATGGATAAGTTTTTTTCTTTCTTTTTTAATTTGCTAGAGGGTGAGTTCTCTGTCAGACACAGAGAAAGTGAGAAAGCATTCCCCATGGGGGATGGTCATCCTTTAATTCATTCTCCTCTGTTTCTCCCACCTTTTGGCATTTTGGGCATGAGCGCATGCATGCCTGGCATGTTTTTCAAAATGCCAGGTCCAGAACTCATACTGTGCCATTGGCCTAGAGGGATCTAGCCACCTTAACTGCCATACCTCTGACTGGCCCCATACATGGTATTTCTGTTACAGTTCTCACAGGGGGTGCCGCATATTAGATTTACTTCATAGAAAGGCCAAAGCGTTAAGAAAACAAGGGTTTCTTTCTTTCTTTCTTTCTTTTTTGGAGAGGTTTTTGCTTTCTTTTTTTTTCTGGAGAGGTTTTTGCTACAGGGTGCGTGTGCTCGCCAGACAGACAGAAAGCGAGAAATCACCCCCCCAGGAGGGATGGTCACGCCTCAATCCCTTCTCCTCCATTCTCCTCTCAGGATCTTGGGCACACACGCACACATGCCCGGCGTGAGTTTTAAGCCACTGGGTCCGGGACGCGAACCGCAGTCGACTACGTGGGAGTCCAGCGACATAGCCATTATGCTAACTGCTGGTTGCTGAAAACAAGGGTTTCAATACCACATGATGACCCTGTATGATAAAAAGAAGTATTTCTGGTTAGTATTAGGTTAGTTTTTTTTTTTTTTGGGGGGGGGAGTATGTTTTTGATGTAGAGTGTGTTCGCTAACCAGAGAGAAACAGAAAAAGTGAGAAAACACCCTCCCAGAGTGAATGACCATGCCGCAATCCATTCTCCTCCTGGGATTTTGGGCATGCACACATACACACCGGGGTGATTTTCAAGCCTTCAGGCCTGGGACTTGAACCATCATGGTCAGTCACATGGGAGTCCAGTGCCTTAATTACCACACTACCTGCTGGCCCCAGTATTAGGTTAGTTTTTAAATTAATCATTTCAGGTTTAAATTCTAAGAATGTTTAAAGATCACCATGGAATGGAAGAAAGAAGTATTTGAGTTCTCGAGCAATCCTTTTAAATAAGTGAATGCGACTCTAATTTTTCCTGTAGTCTTTTTCTGTTTTTTTTTTTTTTTTTTTTTTTTTTTTTTTTTTTTTATGTTTCAGGTTTTGGAATTAGCCAAAGACTTGGGGCCAGCAGATGGCATAGCGGTTATGTTGTTGGACTCCCACGTGGTTGACCACAGTTTGAATCCCAGACTTGGTGGCTTGAAACACACGCGGGATGTGTGTGTGTGTGCATGCCCATGAACCTAGGAGGAGAAGGGTTTATGGTGTGGCCATCTCCCCGGGGGGTGATTTCTCAGTTTCCCTCTTTTTCTCTCTCTGGCAAGTACATGTGCCCAAACACAAAGATCTCTTAAAAAAAGAATTACCTGGGGACCAGCAGTTGGCATAATGGCTATGTTGCTGGACTCCCATGTAGTCTACCGCGGTTCGAGTCCTGGACCTGGCACCTTAAACTCACGTCGGGTGCATGTGGGTGCGTGCTGTCCAAGATTTTGAGAGGAGAATGGAGGAGAACGGATTGCGGTGTGGCCATTCCTCCTGGGGGGGCGATTTCTTGCTGTCTCTCTCTGTCTTTTTGGCGAGCATACACGCTCTATAGCAAAAAAAAAAACCTCTCCAAAAAAAAAAAAAAAAAAAAGAATTATCTGAAGACTTTGTCTTAACCATTCATATAATTTTTTTAATTGCCAGATGGCATGTACTTATGAGAGAGAACGAGCCAGCCCATAGGGTATAGTCATGCCACAATCCCTTTTTCTCCATGTCTCCATCTTGTCAGGATTTGGGGTGTGCACACACACATGCACACACACACAAACCTGTTGTGTTTTTCAAGTCACCCTGACTGGGATTCAAACTGTGTCAGGCCATTCGGAATCCAGTTCCCAGTGCACAGACTTTAACTACCACACTACAGGGCCGCCCTAACCATTCATTTCATGAAGGAACTTGTGTAGCGTAGATAAGAACTCTGAAAAGTAGTAACCATTGGGACTCCTTTTTCCAAGTATAAAATGAGAATAATACTTCCAGTCATTTTTTAGTATGTCACTTTGTAAAATATTTTCATACTATAGAGAAGACTTGGAAAAGATTGCCTACTTACTAAATTTAAGTGTTAGAACTCTTGGTTTGGTGATACATTATATTTTCTGTCTCTTTCCTCTTGGCCTGTATAGAATTTCTTTCTTCCTCCTTTTTCAAAGATAGTCTCTGTCATGAAACTCCAGCCCCAGCCTCCCAGCTGGAACTATAGGCACTTGCCACACCTCTCAGCTCTTTTTAGAAAGCATCTTGCTGTGTTGCCCAGGCTGGCCTCGTGCTCAGTCTTCCTGCTTCAGCATCCTGGGTTGCTGGGATTACAGTTGCATGCCACCACACCCAGCCTTTGAGTTGACTGGGAATCAAAGCTGCGCCTCCCATGTGATCCCAGCCGTTGGAGTACAGTGTCTTAGCGACTCCCACGGCTGCTCCTGGAATTGGTGCTCCGGCCACGGAGAACTCTCTTTTCTGATTTCATGGAGAACTCTCTTTTCTGACTTGTTAGAGCTTGTATAATCAGCACTCCATTATGTAAGAGAATGTAACAGTGTTTTAAGGGTATAGACTTCATTATAGTTTCCCTCCCCTGTGAGTTTAGCAGGGGTAAGTGATATTGCTACCAGTTTCTGTGTTTGGAACTGAGACTTAGAGAGGGCAGATAAATTTGCCCAAGTTGAGAGTACAGATAGAGTCCAGATCATAACCAAGGTCAGTCAGGTTCTAGGCGGCTGGCTTCCCACAGTCTTTTCCATTGATTTCAGATGTGTAGCTCTTCTAACTTCCTTGTCAAGGACCAGGAAGTCCCTAGAAAATACAGGCAGTTTTCTGGACATGATTAGTGTCTTTCACTTGTGGGTTTTGTATCACCCTACACTAGTTATTGGATATACTGTTTAAAAAAACATTTCGGCCTTGTATTAAGTTCATTTCAAAATCGATCGTTTACTGCCTAGAATTTTAACCCTTCTTCTAAATGTGACGTGAGTTCTTTGTAACAAACTTCCTTTCCCACAAAATAGGAACAGCTTTTTTACTTATAAAAATAATGTAAACTTAGGAAACAATTTTTTTTTTTTACAAAAGTGATGCATATGAATTGTAGAAAATTTAGGAAATACTGATAAGCAAAAATAAGGTAATAAAAGTTCTCATGCTTTTACCACTGGCAAAACCTAGAATATTACCTTTCTGGTTCTTTTCTTAGCGTAGATAATATAACTGTAAGTGAATTTTTCTTTTATAAAGAAGTTTACTAACAATCTTTAAGTCGCCTGTATAACAAATAAAAGTGTGTTTGTTTAGGTGTTTTAAGGCACATTTTGATATTATCTGCAGGCACATTTTGTATGTTTTTTTCCCTGAAAGTATAAGAAGCCATATTACTGGTATCTATAATTCTCAAACACTTGTAAAGTGCTTGACTGAAGCATTTTGTTCTTTAAATCCTATTAAGGGATTTTGACAGTTCAGGAGCTTTCAAACAGGAAACATGTCTCCCAGGGAAGATTATTCAGCACTATTTGAAAAATGAAAAGTGAAAGTGAGAGTAAGATAGGAAGATTTAGGCTTTTTCTGAAGCTGCAGGACTGAATATGGAGTTTTCTTCCTTAGGCAGTAATTGCAATCTGAATATTTATTTATCTATCTAATCTGAATAAGTCTGGCTCAGCTAGATAAGATTAGAGTATTAGGATTTTTGTGAGGTCTTTTAAATAGCTTACTGTTAGAGTATTTGTTAAAATTTTTGCTTTGGCAGTTATTTTAGTTTTCTCTTTAGCTTTGGAAATGGAGTTGTTTTACATTTTTAAGTTGATTTATAGTCTCAGTTGATTTTACATTCTTTCTTGAGATAGTTCATTAATTTTAGTAGGGCTAGTCCTTTTCGTACATGCTTTTGTATATGCATGAATATAATAACTGGCATTTACTTTTAGAAACATTTCAGGACTTTGTAATCATGAACCTAAAAGTCATTGCCGTCAGCTAGCTTCCTTCAGTTTCCTCTGGTTTTCTGTTCTTTGCATTTCAGATGCAGTTAAGTGCTTTAAGTTATTAACATATTGGGTCAGGAAATGTCATGATAGGTTTTTTTATGCAAAAATGCGTCATTGACTTTTCCAATAACCCAATATAGTGTCAGTGTTCGTGTATATTCTCCAACTGAAAGTAATATTAATTAAAGGGAACCAGCAGTTAGCGTAATGGCTATGTCGCTGGACTCCCATGTAGTCGACCGCGGTTCACGTCCCGGACCCCGTGGCTTAAAACTCACGCCGGGCGTGTGTGCGTGCGTGCCCAAGATCCCGAGAGGAGAATGGAGGAGAAGGGATTGTGGCGTGACCATCCCCTCTGGGGGTTGATTTCTCGCTTTCTGTCTCTCTGTCTCTCTCTGTCTGGCGAGTGCACGCGCCCTATAACGAAAACCTCTCATAAAAAAAAAGTAATATTAATTAAATATGCTGATGGTTTAACATGGACAGTTAAAGAAAGAAATGAATACTGTTCCTATTTAAATCTTCTAAAAACAGTAATTGTTCAACATAGTAATTAATAAACTTGTTTGTGATTGCATATTAATAGTTGCCAATTTCCAGTAAGGCAATTTCTAACATTGTTTTTTTCTTTTCCTTTGAGCAGATCATGACAAGATGTTTAAGATGAGTGAAAAAATCTTACTCCTATGTGTCGGAGAGGCTGGAGACACTGTACAGTTTGCAGAATACATTCAGAAAAATGTGCAACTTTATAAGATGCGAAATGGTGGGTAAAACCTTAAAGAGTGTAGCTTTCTTGGTGTATTAGTTTGCCAGGACTCTTATAACAAAGTACCACAGACTGGATGACTTATCACAGCTCTAGAGGCTAGAAGCCCTTGCTCAAGGTGTTGGCTAGGTTAATTTCTTCTGAAGCTTCTCTCCTTGGTTGGTAGATGGCCATCTTCTACCTGTGGCTTCACATGATGTTCCTTCTAAGCTGTGTCCCTATTTCCTCTTCTCATAAGGATATCACTGAGGCAGGAGGAAGAGGAGACCACAGCCAGCATGGGCAACAGAGTTAGAGCTTGTCTGAGAGCCGGGTGAGATGCCGTAGGCCTGCAGTTGCAGCTGCTCAGGAGGATCACAGCACTGCAAGACCCTGTCTTTAAAAAAAGAAAAAAGTTGGGCCATCCTGTGGCTTGGTGCTGGGTCCTGCATGGTGCAACTGTGCAATTAGAGTCCCGGACCTGACAGCTTGAGAAACACACCAGGCACATGTGTGGGTTGGTGTGCACACAGTGTCCAGAATCCTGAAAGGAGGGAGGAAGAGGGATTGCAGCATGCCCGTTCTCCACAAGGGGCACTCTCTTGCTTTCCCTGTTCTTTTGTCTCTCTAGTGCGTAGACATGCCTTCTGGGAGAAAAAAAAGAAAGACACTAGTCATATTGGATTAGAGCCTACCCTAATGGCTGCAGTTGAACTTAATGACCTCTTTAAAGATTCCATATCCAGGGATATAATGACTATGTCTCTGGACTCCCATGTAGCCAACCGTGGTTCGAGTCCCGGACCCGGTGGCTTAAACTCAGGCCGGGCGCATGTGTGTGAGTGTGCCCAAGATCCAAAGTGGAGAATGGGGGAGAAGGGATTGTGGCGTGGCCATCCTTGCTGGGGGGTGATTTCTTGCTTTCTGTCTCTCTGTCTTTCTGGCGAGCACAAGTGCCCTATAGCAAAAACTTCTCAAAAAACAAAAAGATTCCATATCCAAACATAGTCACATTCTGAAGTATTGGGGGTTAGGACTTCAACATATGAATATTTGGAGGACAGTTCAGCCCCAAATGGTTTGTCTATAAATTTGGACTGAACAAGAATGTTCTCTTCTTCCGTTTTTAGTTTTGGTTAAGTTTATTGATTTCATGAGTGAGAGAGACAGATACATCCCCTTGATAGGGTCTTGACAACACAATCCACTTCGATCTTCAGCCAGCCCTGGATCCTGAGCACACACATGCCTGGCCTACTGGGGACATCTCCAGCCACAAACCAGCCATTTTCCCACGTGGGTCTGCCTCACAGAGCATGCTGTTTTACTGCTTGCCACCGTCCTAGCCCCTGTTTTGAAAAACTTAACTAGGCCTGACCCGCCTGCAGTGGCGCAAGCACAGGGCACCACTGTCTGAGACTTGGGCCAGGTGGGAGCACGGGTTGGTCCTCGGACCACCCAGACAAATGAGGCACAGTGATGTGTGCCGCAGTCCCAGCTCACTGGAGGCCAGGGCCGGGAGTGTGACATGGTGAGACTGTCAGAAGTCAGCATCTAGACTCTCAAGATTCTGATCCTTCTGATTCTAAAGATTTTTTACAAAAATATCTCAAAGCAAAAAAACCATTGTTCCTTCCATTGATACGTGGTAGATAAAACTAGCTTCATCCTGGAGATGGGATGGTAATGTCTGCCTTTTTTTAAGTGTTAGGTATTTCAGAGGGTGTGATTCGAGCCGAAGTAGTTCTGAATCTCAGCTAAAAACCTAAAGCTTGGCTTTACTATTA
>NW_006159717.1:680270-682259 GCF_000334495.1 Tupaia belangeri chinensis
ATATATTTATTTATTTTTTTAAAGTGAGATTTTTGCTATAGGGCATGTGTACTCACCAGAGACAGAGACACACACACACACACAAAGCGAGAAATCACCCCTCTATGGGGGATGGCCATACTGCAAGCCCTTCTCTTGGGATTTTGGGGACGCACTCACACGTGCCCAGCATGAGTTTTAAGCCATCGGGTCCAGGACTCGAACTGTGGTTGACTATGTGGGAGTCCAGTGACATAACCATTATGTCATCTGCTGATCCCGGCTTTACTGTTTTCTATATGACAAGTCACTTACCCTCTCTGGCCTTTTGTTTTTCTTACCTCTAAAACAGGATTATAATCATATGCAAATGCATTGCAAATTTAGATGATTTGGGTAAGACATTTACCATGCCATTAAAGTAACAGTGCCACTTACCTCTCTAATGGTTCCTGTCTAGAGAGATAATTAAACCTTTTGTGAGGTATTTTGTGGTGTCTGTCTGGGGTTAATGAACTTCCCACTGGGAAAATACTTCCTATCAGATACTACTGGACACTAGCCCTCTGATCCAGAGTCCTGGACCCAGTGGCTTGAGAATTATGCTGGATATGTGCACACACCCAAAATCCCAAGAGGAGAATGGAGAAGAAGGAATTTCCCTCTTACTGTCTCTCTGTCTCTCTCTGGTGAGTGCACTTACCCCATGGCAGAAACCTAAAACACATGCGTGTGCACACGTAAACAAGGCTTAGTGTCTCTCTGTCTCTCTCTGAGTGCACTTGCCCTATGACAGAAACCTAAAACACATGTGTGTGCACACATAAACAAGGCTTAGTTCCTGCCATTCAGGAACCTAAAACACATGATACTTATGTTTAAGCAAGTTTAGACTATTTCAGAATTTTTGCTTTTTATTAGTGGTTCCAGTTTTTCCACATGGCCAGTAAAAGGGTGCTGATAACACAAGATAGACTAGGTGCAGCAGTATTTCACTGGCTGTCCTGGGAGAGACAGGGCAGGTGATAGGGTGGTTAAGACGCCGGACTCCCATGTGGCCGACTGTGGTTTGAGTCCTGAATCTGGGGGCTTGCTTTCCGATTTTTCCTTTCTTTCTCTCCGTCTCTCTCTGGTTAAATTAAACAAATAATTATAATAATAAATGAAATAAAATAATTATTTTAAAAAAGGAATATCAATAGGTGCTTGTTACATGGGTTTTGGGGTCTAAAGTGAATGCATGAAACAAAAATTGTGTTTGACTGAAATTGTCCTTAAAGACCTTTAAATTGCCTGTCAAGATTTTTTTTAAAGAATTATTGATTTATTTATTCAATTCCATTTGTTATTATTTTTTAAATTTGATCAGAGAGAAACAGAGAGAGAGAGAGAGAAAGGGAAAGCGAGAAAGCAAGCCGCCAGGTTCAGGACTCAAATCATGGTTAGCCATGTGGGAATTCATTGCCTTTAACCTCCATGCCACCTGCTGGCACCTTGCCTGTCAAATTATGTAATTGCCAGAGTGTGTATGCACTCTCCAGAGAGAGAGACAGAAAGCACCCCCAATAGGGTGTGGTCATATTGCAGGCTGTTTTTCTCTATTTTTCCATCCTTCCAGGTTTGAGGTATACACATCTGTGCATGTGTTTTTCAATTTGCCCATACTGGGACTTGAACTGCAGTCCACCATGTGGGATCCAGCTCCCTGTACATAGCACTTAATTGCTGCACCTTTTTTTCTTTTCTTTTCTTTTCTTTTCTTTTCTTTTCTTTTTTTTTTTGGAGAGGTTTTCGCTGTAGGGCGCGTGCGCTCACCAGACAGAGACAGACAGAAAGCGAGAAATCACCCCCCAGGGGGGATGGCCACGCCACAATGCCTTCTCCTCCATTCTCCTCTCGGGATCTTGGCACGCACGCACAGGCGCCCGGTGTGAGTTTTAAGCCACCGGGTCCAGGACGCGAACCGCGGTCGACTATGTGGGAGTCCAGCGACATAGCCATTACGTAACT
>NW_006159717.1:682281-718511 GCF_000334495.1 Tupaia belangeri chinensis
ATTTTCGCTATAGGGCACATGCGCTCGCCAGACAGAGACAGACAGAGAGACAGAAAGTGAGAAATCACCCCCCAGGGGGGGATGGTCACGCCACAATCCCTTCTCCTCCATTCTCCTCGGGATCTTGGGCACGCACACACACACGCCCGGCGTGAGTTTTAAGCCACCGGGTTCGGGACGCGAACCGCAGTCGACTACGTGGGAGTCCAGCGACATAGCCATTATGCCAACTGCTGGTTCCTCCTTTTTTCTTTTTTTTTGAAGTTTGTTTCTTTCATTAGAAAGATATAGATAGGCATCCCTAGCCGTGTCTTCATGCCACAGTCCACTCTCCACCCTCAGCTCTCTTGGACCATGGGGCACATGAATATGTCTGGTTTGTACAGGAAGGCCTTGGGGTGTAAACTCAGGACCTCCCATTCAGCTCCAGTATGGGAGTGGTTGTGTCCCCTCTGCCTTTAAGGTAACTATCAAATCCTTAATGGTGTTAGTGGATTAGGTGGAGCACTGAAGAGTGTTGCTATCTGTCTGGTGTTGTTTCCATTATGATTTGATATGCAATAATAGACTTGTGAGGATGATATCCAGTAACACCTCTGAAAACACTCAGCATGGACCCTGAAACATAGTTGTTCAATGAACATTTTAGAATTTTCATTTAAATCTCACTGGATCTGACATGGGTATTAAAATGTTACAGGGAATGATTTAGCCACTTTCCATTGGCATTTTCCATGTGAGTACTAGATTGTGGATCATTCTTGTCTTTAGGCACCATTGTTATTTTATTGAGGAGCTAAGTTTCAAAGTAAATGCATTGTTAAACACATACCTGACATCGTTCCTCTTGGTCCTACCTTTGTTGCCTTTGCAGTTGTTTTTACAAGTCTTATTCTCAGGATACTCACGCCGGATGCGTGTGTGTGTACCCAAGATCCTGAGAGGAGAATGGAGGAGAAGGGATTGTGGCGTGGCAATCCCCCCGGGGGGTGATTTCTCACTTTCTGTCTCTCTGTCTCTGTCTCTGTCTGTCTGGCGAGCGCACGTTCCCTATAGCAAAAACCTCTCCAAAAAACCCAAACATATGGTATATTGAGGTCAGCAGATGGCATTGTGGTTGTGGTACTTAACTCTCACATGGCATACCATGGTTCGAGTTCCAGACCCAGCTGCTTGAAACTCACACCAGGCACGTGTGCATGCATGCATGTCCAAAATTCTGAGAATGGAGAAGAAGGGATTGCGGCTTGGCCCTCCCCCACTCTACTGGGGAGTGATTTCTCAATTTCTCTCTCTCTGTCTCCTTGGCAAATACATGCACCCTATAGCAAAAATCATTAAAAATAAATGAATAATAAGATCACATGTTGACAGAACCTTCTTATTTCATAAAGTATGACTGGGGGCTAGCAGATGGCGTGATGGTTAAGGTGCTGGACTCCTACATGGCTGATCATGGTTTGAGTCCGAGACCTGGTGGCTTGCTTTCTCTCTTTCTCTCTCTCTGTCTTTGGTAAAATTAAAACATAAATAGTGATAACAAATAAAATAAAATAAATCTTAAAAAAATAAAATAAAGAAGCTACGACTCTATTGAGGCTATTCTAAATTCCAGTCTCTCTTCTCCCACTATTTCTTTTCAAATGAACTTTTGAAAATTGGCACTTTAGGGGCTGGTAAGTGCGTGGTGGTTAAGGGCACTGTACTTCCATACGCGGACCGCGGTTTGAGTCCCAGACCCAGCGGCTTGCTCTCTCACTTTCCCTCTTTTTCTATCTTACTCTGTCCCTCTCTGGTAAAATTAAAAATAAATAAATAAAGTTAAATTAAATTATTCTATTTTAAAAAGGCACTTTAGGGGCCAACAGGTGGTGTCTCTTTCTGGGGAATACATGCCTCTACTGGCAAAAATTAACAAAAATAAATAAATAAAATAAAGGAAAGGCACTTTAAACTTGTTTAATTTTTTAAAAAACCTTTGTATTTGTACATCTTTCTTTCTACAGAGGGCATCACGGTCTGTGGATGAATGACTAGCTTAAGCAAGGCTAAGAGTTCGGTCCTGCCACTGAACAATCACTCTATCCTGTTTGTAGCCAGAAATTACTAACCAGCTCTTTGACAATTATGGCATGATTATATCCCTCAGTCTGTGTGCTTTATACACATTAAATGTACAGAACATGGGTGGGCTTTAAGAACAGGAGGAATGAAATAATTTGGGATATGTTATTCCTTCTGTTCCACTTCAAGTATGACTCTTTATCTCCCATACCAGGGTATGAATTGTCTCCAACAGCAGCAGCTAATTTCACACGCCGAAACCTGGCTGACTGTCTTCGGAGTAGGGTAAGCAATATACCAGGCAGCCCTAGATAAGAGTGGAAAATGTTCTGTGCTTCTTTTATATCCCTGTTAGACAGGGGTAGAATTTTTGCCCTGTCGGACCTTCCTGAGCCCGTCCCATTGCTACTCATTCATTCTTCAGTTCCTTTGAGTTTATTTTCTCTTACTGTATTGTTGCTAATTAAGACCAGGAGGCAAATACACATTTCCGAAGAATTTCGTTGAGGGCCTAGGACCATGAAGGCCTGCAACCTTTTTATTTCTTTCTCTGAAGACTTTCTTAGAGCAGTTTTAGGTTCACAGGAAAGTATAAAGATTTCTCATGTACTCCTTCCCCATGCACATGTATGACATTCCTTATCAACAGCTGCCCCCCAGAGTGGTACCTTTGTCACACTCGATAAACCTATGCGTCACAGTCACCCTAAACCCATAGTTTATGTTAGGGTTAGGACTCTTGGTCTTGTATATTTTGTGGGTTTGGACAAACATCTAATGAGATGTGTCCATCAGTATAGTATCATGGAATATTTTCACAGCTCTAAAAATCCTTTTCACTCTGCCTGTTCACCACCCCCTGCCCCAACCCTGGCAGCCACTGATCATTTCAATGTCTCCATAGTTTTGCCTTTTCCAGAAGGTCAAGGTTATGCCGTTGGAATTTGCAGTATATTTCAGATTGGCTTCTTTCACATAGTCATATGTATTGATGTTTCCCCTTGTTTTTTCATAGTTGATAACTCATTTCTTATTTATTTAATGTCAAGGGTCATGTGCATGTGAGGGGGGCAGAGATGGGGGGGAAGAGGAAGGAAAAGTACCTCTTATCGGAACCTGGCCATGCCACAATTTCCTTTCCTCCATTTTTTTTTTTTTTTTTTTAAATTTTTAAAGTTTCCCAGAGGATTGATGTTTCCCCTTGTTTTTTCATAGTTGATAACTCATTTCTTATTTATTTAATGTCAAGGGTCATGTGCATGTGAGGGGGGCAGAGATGGGGGGGAAGAGGAAGGAAAAGTACCTCTTATCGGAACCTGGCCATGCCACAATTTCCTTTCCTCCATTTTTTTTTTTTTTTTTTTAAATTTTTAAAGTTTCCCAGAGGACCCATGTGTTTTTTTTTTTTTTTTTAATTTTTAAAATTTCCCAGAGTACCCATGTGCTTGCTGGGGAGAGACAGAAAAATGAGAAAGCAACCCCCATCGGGGGTGATCACGCTATGATCCCTTCTCCATTTTTCTCTTCTTTTGGGATTTTGGGCATACACACACACACATACCTGGTAAGTTTTTGAAGCCTCTGGGACTGGAATTCAAACTGTAGTTGGCCATGTGTTAACTGGCTACGTCCATACGGTGCTTTAACCACTGTGCTACAAGGTGGCCTAACGCATTTCTTTTTAGTGCTAAGTAATAGTAATAGTCCATTGGCTAGAAGTACCAGTTTACTTATGTGTTCACCTTTTTTTTTCTTTTGGAGAGATTTTTGCTATAGGGCGTGTATGCTTGCCGGAAAGAGAGAGACAGAAAACGAGAAATCACCCTCCAGGGGAGGCAATCCCTTCTTCTCCATTCTCCTCTCAGGATCTTGGGCACATACACACGCGCACCCGGTGTGAGTTTAACCCACTGGGTCTGGAACTTGAACTGCAGTCGTCTACATGGGAGTCTAGTGATAGAGCCATTACGCTAACTGCTGGTCCCATATTTATTCACCTTTTGAGGAACATCTTGGTTGCTTCCAAATTTTGGCAATTATGAATAAAATTTTTAACCCTTTTGTTTCAATATCCATAGAGCTTGAGTGTTGGGTCATGAAGTAAGAAAATGTTTAGTTTTGTAAGAAACTGCCAAAAATTTTTCAAAGTGTGTTTATAGTAGACTTTATTATTTAATTCTTGTGGCTGAATGTCCTTACATGGTAGAGGAAATAAAATCTTGAAAGCAATAATGTAGATTTTCAACTTGAGGTTATTTATCTGTTTCTTCATACAGCTGTTTTTGGCAAAGCATACAGAATTGTTCCACTTTATTTATTCTGGCTTATTGCTACCTTAGAGCTCTCTCAGTTTCATTGAGTGAGCGTTCAAAGATGGCAACGTTAAGGATTGAATGCATTAAAGATTGTGTAGGATGTGCCCGGAAACTTCTTATGACTGTTGGAAGTGCATATTATTCCCTTCCCAGGGGACTAAGTAAACAGAGCCTTTCCATGTGACCTGACCCCCGTGCCTGTTTACTCATCTATGAAATCAAGATAACTTCTTAACCCCACAGGAGTGCTAGGAAAATGAATGCTTGTAAATCATAATATTTAACATTCATATGACTCTTGCCCAAAGCATTTTGCTTAATAATTTAATCTACTCACTGTTCCGCTGAGACTGATAGTAGTTAACTCCCCATTGCTGATACGGTGTGGAGGGTGTAAAGTGGCAGGTCACACCGCAGATCAGGTGAAGCTACAACAATGGTGCTAAAGACATTTGAATGTTCTACCTTAAGGTCAGCTCCTTGGCCTTTCGGTAGTGTTTCTAGAACACTGATGCTGTTTATGGTTTTTTTTTTTTTTTTTTTTTTATTCTTTTTTTTTTTTTTTTTTTTTTAATAGATTTTTGCTATGGGGCATGTGTGCTTGCTGGAGAGACAGCAACAGAGAGACAGAAAGTGAGAAATCACCACTGGGGGGATGGCTATGCTGCAATCCCTTCTCCTCCATTCTCCTCTTAGGATTTTGGACACACAGGCACATATGCCTGGTGTAAGTTTCAAACCTCCAGATCCAGGACTCAAACCACGGTCAACCATGTGGGAGCCCAGTGAAATAATCATTATGCCATCTGCTGGTCCCTTTATTACGGCTTTAGTTTCATCTGCACTTGCTGAGACTGAATTATTAATAGAGTCTGAATAAGCACAGGTATTTTTAATATGTTCCTATAGATATTTAAAGCAGTTTATTTTCTAGTGCCTAATAATACTGGACTGAGAGCTTCTCTTTAAGTAGAATCTCTCTCAACTGGCTTTTGAACCAAGGGTTTGTGCATTCTGAAGGATCACGTAGGTTGAAAAGAAGCTAGAAGGGTTGGGAGGAGGAGACAGATTGACAGACATCCTTTTGATCTGGGTGAAAGGTCACTCCTTGCTCACTCCTCTAGAGAAGAAAATGGGTCATATACTAGCTTTCCTGTCACCCAGAAGTTCCTGTGGCAGTCAGCAAAGAGTATGCTGTGGCTTGCCATAGTAAATGTTCCTCTAACATATCAGGCAGAACTGGAATGAGAATTCCGGCTTTGCTTGGGCATGGTAAATGCTTTGTCATAAACACTGCAGACACTGAGTGAATTAAGCTTCTTTTAGAATTGAGATAAGAGTGGTAATGTGCTTCATGCAAATGCAGCGAATCCAGTTAATCTCCTAGCAGAAATGTTTGATGTTTTAACAAATAAATATCCCTTGTAGATAGTGACAGGAGCCTAGTAAACACTGACTACCTCTGCCTTGGGCTTTAGCACAGGTCCAATCCCTGCTCCCCCACCTCCTTATCAGAATACTCTTAGTTCTGAAACTCGAATTTATCATTTAGTCATTTTATGCGATAGAGGTGACAATGGTTTGTCAGTCTTCTAGTAAGTGCAAAGTCACAAAGTTTGTCACGTTTACATGGTCACACCAGTTGACATGTGAGGCTCTAGGTCTCAACCAGTGTACTTTGCATAACTTTGTATCTAGTTCAGATTATTTGATTTTCAGTCCGTTGATATGTAGGTGTTGGAAGAGAATGCTGGGTTGGGATGACATTTATTTACTACAGAATAATGTAAGTCAGCTTTTGTTTTTATGTCGTTCTTGCTGTTTGGTTAAAGAAACAATTTAACGGCTATAAGTTAACTTCCTATGGGAGATTTTTGTTGTTGGGCTGTTTTAGTTGAACTGATTTATAGTAAAGATGAAAATATTAAAAACATTACTGGTCGTGTGGGCCAGGTTGTGGTAAAGCAGTAATGCAACTGGACTCCATGGAAAAAATCCTGATTGGGGCCAGCAGGTGGCGTGGTGATTTGGGCGGCTGGACTCCCACATGGCTGACCACAGTTTGAGTCCCAGACCTGATAGCTTGCTTTCTCAATTGCCTTCTCTCTCAGTGTCTCTCTGGTCAACTTCCAAAAAATAAAAAATAAAATAATGTTAAAGAGCAAAATTTAAAAAAAAGAAAAGAGAAAGTCCTGATTCACATCCCAGGACTTCCCTGAGCTGCTGGACTGTGCCTGTCCTATGATCTGGACTCCCCTGAGCTGCTGGACTGTGCCTGTCCTATGATCTGGACTTCCCTCAGGTTGTTGGACTGTGCCTGTCCCATGATCTGGACTTCCCTGAGGTTGTTGGACTGTGCTTGTCCTATGATCTGGACTCCCCTGAGCTGCTGGACTGTGCCTGTCCTATGATCTGGACTCCCCTGAGCTGTTGGACTGTGCCTGTCCTATGATCTGGACTTCCCTGAGGTTCTTGGACTGTGCTTGTCCTATGATCTGCGCTCCCCGACACTGGGGCGAGCCACAGCTCAGGGTCTTTATCAGGGTAGGGTGCCTGTTCTCTGCATGTATGTGTCTCTTTTTCTCTTTCACAAGACTTTTTTTTTTCTTTTTTAAAGAATTATGTGTATTTAATTTTATTATCATTATTATTTAATTTTGACCAGAGAGAGATCGAAGAAGAGAAAGTGAGAAAGCAAGCCGCCTGGTCCAGGGCTTGAACTGTGGTCAGCTATGTGGGAGTCCAGCACCTTAACCACCATGCCACCTGCTGATCCTCAGAAGAAATTTAAAGTTACTGGTATTGGGACCAGCCCATGGCATGGTGGTTAAGACTCATGTGGCTGACCATGGTTTGAGTCCTGGGAGAGAGATCGAAGAAGAGAAAGTGAGAAAGCAAGCCGCCTGGTCCAGGGCTTGAACTGTGGTCAGCTATGTGGGAGTCCAGCACCTTAACCACCATGCCACCTGCTGATCCTCAGAAGAAATTTAAAGTTACTGGTATTGGGACCAGCCCATGGCATGGTGGTTAAGACTCATGTGGCTGACCATGGTTTGAGTCCTGGCCTGGGTGGCTTGCTTTCTCACTTTCCCTTTTTTTCTCTTTCTCTGGTCAGATTAAAGAATAATAATAAATAAAATTAAATAATATAATTCTAGGAAAAAAAAAAACTAATACTGAACATCTGTTATGTGCTAGGATTTGCTTGAGATCTACACCATCCGATATGGTAGCTGGTAGCTATATGGGCTATTTAAATTGAAATTCATTATATTAAATAAAATTTAAAACTTGGAGGGCCGGCAGGTGGCATGGTGGTTAAGGGCTCTGGACTCCCACATTGCTGACCACAGTTTGAGTCCCGAACCTGGCGGCTTGTATTCTCACTTTCTCTCTCTGTCTTGCCCTGGTTACATTAAAAAATAATAGTAATAAATAAAGTTAAATAAAATAATTCTTAAAAAATAAGTAAACTTGGTTTCTGGAGCAGAGACCCCTGGACTTTGCCTGAACGAGAAATAAACTTTTGTTGCTTTAAAAAAAGAAATGTTATTCCTCAGGTACAGCCACATTTCCGGTGGCTAATGGCCACCATATTGGACATGATTGATTAGAGCACTTCCATCATTGCAGGAAGTTCTCCTGGACAGTGTCTTCTAGCTACTGCTACATTTGGTGCCTAGTTTAAGTATCCTTATGACACTAAGATGCATGTTCTCTTCGTTTTACTTAAAAGGATTCTGAGGCCTAGAGAGGTACGTCTCTGTGTGTCAGAGAACGTGTGTTTGAAGGCATATATACAGATAATGAAGACTGAGCTAGAGTAGGACCAGCCAGTGGTGTGGTGGTTACAGTGGCCAGATCCCACATGGCCGACTGCACAGTTTGGTACCAGGTGTGTGTGCATGCGTGCTCCAAACCCCAAAAGGAGAGTGGAGGGGAAGGGCTTGCAGCGTGGCCATCCCCCTAGGGGGGGTTGCTTTGTCAGTTTCCTTCTCTCTTTCCTGTTTCTCTCTGGTGAGCACACAGGCATTATAGCAAATTTAAAAAAAAAAAAAAGAGGCTGTGCTAAGATTCTGACTTCAACTATCATACTCTTTCGTGGTGACTGCTTTATCATTTACTTGACTAATGTACATGTATGTTTGTGCATTTAGGGCAGCATGAGACATTCGACTCTGTTAAAATGTCAGGATCTGCACACAGGATTATCTAGATAAGGTATGAATATGCACCCATTGCAGGTGTCCTAACGGCGAGAATTTGCTGGATAAATGTCATCCAGTTAGGTTCACATAGGCCACTGAGAATGTGACTGTGCATTTATGCACTAGAAGGAAATTTTATTAAAGTATTCACATTTTTTTTTTTTTTTGCCAGAATTTACATGCACTCGCCAAAGAGAGAAGGAGGGAGGGAGCGAGAGAGCATGCACCAGTGGAGAGTGATCACACGCAGTCTCCTCTCCTTCACTTCTACTTCCTGTCAGGGTTTTGGGCACGTGAACACACCTACCCAGTGTGTTTTTCAAGTCTCTAGTGCCAGGATTTGAACCATGGCAGCCTTGTGAGGTCTGGCTCCTTATGTACAAAGCTTAACTGCAGTCCTGTGGGGCTGACCCTCAAGTCAGACCTTAAGTGATTGTTAGTTCACGTAAGAGTCGAAGAGATGAGGCCCAGCCTGGTGCTCAGTCCATGATAACTGGACTACAGTGCTGGAAGCCATATGTCATCTGACAGTGGTTGGGACACCTGGCCCAGCCCTGAACTTCTAGGGTACGCACACATGTGCCCGAGGTCCTCTCAGCCTGGGATTGAAGTAAGAGGATCATGGCATGACCAGACCCTGTCAAGGGTGCTTTCCTTTCTCTCTCACTCTCATACGTGCTTTCTACCATGTATATATTTTTTGAAAAGAACATTAAAAAAAGTTTTAAAAAGACATGAGATCATCAGGAAAAGATGAAAAAAGACACATGAGAAAAAAATTTTTTTGAGAGTTTTTTTCTTGCTATAGGGCGCGTGTGCTCGCCAGACAGACAGAGAGACAGAAAGCGAGAAATCACCCCCCAGGGGGAATGGCCACACCGCAATCCCGTCTCCTCCATTCTCTTCTCAGCATCTTGGGCACACACGCACACGTGCCCAGCCCGGTGTGAGTTTTAAGCCACCGGGTCCGGGATGCGAACTGCAGTCGACTACATGGGAGTCTAGCGACATAGTCATTACACTAACTTCTGGTCCCAGAAAAAATTTTTTTAAAGTTTTCCTTTTACATTTGGTTTAAATGCATGCATACATTTAAGTTAGTTTGTTCCTGGTTAGACCCCAACTAGCAGAAAAAGGGCTTATTCAGCTTTTCCTGTGGGTTCGACTCCACATTATAAGACTTCTTTAAACATAGATTTTAGAGTCAGGTATATGAGAGTTTCAGCCCCTTCACTGGTGTATACTGGTTTATATAATTTTGAATAAGTTACTAATGTTTGTGGAACTTTATTCATCTGTGAAGAGGAAGAAGTAATCAAATTATAAGAACTGAGGATTAACCATTAGTTTCCTATAACGTATTTTGCCTTTTTTTTTTTTTTTTAATTTTTTCCAGAGGATTTGTGCACTCATTAGAGAAAGAATGAGAGAGGGAACGCGAGAAAGCATCCCCCCATGGGGAATGGTCACACTGCAATCCTGTCTCCACTTCTTCCTCCTTTCAGGATCATGTACTGGTAGTGTTTTCAAGCCTCCAGGTCCAGGACTCAAACTACATGGTCAGTCATGTGGGAGCCAGCCACCTTAACCACCAGGCGATGGACTTGCCCATAAAATATATTTTGAATGAGTGAATGATAGTTCCTTGGTAAAGAGTAAGTATTTAATCAGTTATTACAACTAAAGAACTACTACTCAGATCTTTTAAGAGAGAGATTTTTGCTATAGGATGTGTGTGCTCACCAGAGGCAGACAGAAAGCGAGAAATGACCCCTCAGGGGCAATGGCCATACCACAGTCTCTTCTCCATTCTCTTCTCAGGATTTTGGGCACTCACACACATGTGCCTGGCATGAGTTTAGAGCTGCTGAGTCCAGGGGAACCAGCAGTTAGCATAATGGCTACGTTGCTGGACTCCCACGTAGTCGACCACAGTTCACTTCCCGGAGGCTTAAAACTCACGCTGGGTGCATGTGCGTGCGTGCCCAAGATCCCGAGAGGAGAATGGAGAAGAGATTGTGGCATGACCATCCCCCCTGGGGGGTGATTTCTTGCTTTCTGTCTCTCTGTCTCTGTCTGTCTGGCGAGCGCACACATCCTATAGCGAAAACCTCTCCAAAAAAAAAAAAAAAGAGCTGCTGAGTCCAGGACTCGAACCATAGTACACTACGTGGGAATCCAGCGATGTAACCATTATACTACCTGCTGATCCCAGCTATTTAGATTTTTAACATTATTTTGAAACTTTTATAATGAGTTATAGATGTAGTTCTTTTTACTGTGCTCAAGCCTGCTTACTTAAATTCTCCTTATAATTTGATTAATGAACTTTATAAAGGAGGATGATGAATAAAGGGGCTTTTTCTTACTTGAAATGAATTACGTAGCAGATCTGGAGTGGCCCATCTGAATGCCGTAAAACGATCTGTCACCATCTATCTACAGATGTAGAGACTGAAGTATGAACCAGCCACATCTGATATCCTTGGGGAATGTGGAGTTTCATGGAAAGGCTTAGAGTAGAAGGCTGGCCTCCATGCTGTGTGATCTTCGGGGGTTACTACCACCATTTACTGGCTGAAGTGTTTTCATTGGACTTTTTCTGAAGTATTTCCTGCGTCTTTGGTAATTTATCTTCTCACAGGGCTTTGATTATATATGCTTAGCAAGTAAACAGTGAAATAATGAACTGGAAAAGTATCCAACCTGGTGGAATGGTTGTCAAAGATTTAGTCCATGAAGTTGCCTCAGGAATTTCACCAAGGAACACTGGCATGGTGAAACTTTAGCACTTCTTCATACAGATCAACTCAGCTTTTATCTATTTTATGTGTAGGAGTTTCATGTTAGGTTTCATTTGAAAAGGTGGTTTCACTGTCCCTTTTTTGCTTGAGTTTGAAAATTAATGATATTGGGACCAGCAGGTGGCGTGGTGGTTGGGGCGCTAGGCTCCCACATGGTTGACCACAGTGCAAGTCCTGGACCTGGCAGCTTGCTTTCTCACTTATCCTCTCTCTTGTGAACATTGTGCGTCCTGTAGCAAATTAAAATAATAGTAATGATGATGGGGTAAATAAAATCAATAAATAATTCTTTTAAAAAAAGAAAACTAATGGTATAGTTGGAAGACTCTAGCTTAGTTTAGCACTAGCTTGGCTGTGATTTAGGTGAAAACTTTAGGAGAAAGAGCATTTAATTGAGTAATGTTTATGGTTTCTTTCAGCTCCCTAATAGCATGACTTAAAGATCTGATATGATGTGACAACATAATAGATTTGAATTTATTTTTTTCTAATAGGGTCAGAACATGTAAGAAATAATATCAGATGTTGGTCATTTCTGGAAGTGACCATGGTGTGTGCCCCTGTCCTGGAAGAAGCTCGTTGCTTTGAGCCCTGTTCTGACCACTGGCATTACTTCCCTTATGCCTAAGGTGGCTGGCACAAAGACATTATCCATATTGTGCTCTCAGTGAGGCCATGTGACCTTGTGAACAGATGGCCCAGGTGAAACCTTGACTTTGCAGGTCTTGTCCCCTAAACACAACCCACAGTTTGTTACATGTGATTAAAATATCACTAACAAGGGCCCTTTCACATGCTTTCTGGCAGAAGTGGTTAGCAGGATGTGACATGACGCAGCACTGCCTTCTTCCTCCATGTGCCATCTCCCCTGAGGCCTCGCCTCCCCTGCTTGCCCCCGTCTCCCCCTTGCCCAGGCTTGCCTTCCAGCTCACCTGCTCCAGATGGGCGGCACAGTGGGAGGACACTGGCAAAAGCAGATGTGTTTATTTTCCGGAGACAAAATGTCGTGCTGCTGCAGATGGCAGTGCCTTGGAGCAAACGGCAGCCTTCGACACTGCTGCCACTCAGCCCGGGCATCCTGACAGACAGTGCTGGCTTACTTTGGTGATGAGGCAATGTAAAATTTAAAAAAGGCAAGCTACTCATCCTGAAATTCCTGGACTTTCGGTGCAAGCAGCAGTCCTTTTAGATCTGGGAGCAGTTTTCTTCCCCACCGAACACCATCATAGTCAGCTGACTGGGTTTTCACTGTAGGCCAAGAGTTCCGTGTGGTCCTTACTTTCGCTTCCAAGCCTTCATAGGACATGAGGTGAAAACTGGCAGCATATGGCTACACTTAGGTGGCTGATCGTTGGCAAAACACGTGTGTCCAAGGTCACATCTCACCGGAGTCTCTGAGGATTGGGGGCGGCTCATGCCTGCCCCACTGGAGATACTGCCGTTCTATTTTTAGTGGTCATTTTGATTATTCAGAGGCCCAGGGACAGCTGTGCCTTGGAGCTGAGATGCCTTAATTAATATGACAACACTTTGTGCTTATAGTGTTTTTCTACCAAGAGGAGTAAGAATTCTGACAGCTGCCCTTTTAAGTAGTTTGCTTATGCGGCTATTGGGATTGGCTAAGTCTATTTGGAGGAGAAAGATGGCTGTTACATCATTTCACTTACTGGTCTCCTAAGGAAAAATGGCTTGTGGCTGAAGTAGCTTCTTTGAAAGTTACTGGCTTTATCAGAAAACCTTCTCTTCTTTTTTTTTAATACGTGCTGTTTTTCCCAGCCCTGGTGCTGATGGAGTTAGGAGTTTGCAGGTGTAAAGTCCTCCCCCTCCCCTTCTCCGTTTCTCTCCAGGGGGTTGTATGTGAGAAGGTGTTGCTTTCTCACTCGGAGAGCATATATGTGCTACCCTGCTGGATGCCTGCTGCGAGCAGAGAGAACCCCGTTCTGGCTGAGTGGAACATGCCTATTGGATGGCTGGAATTGTGCAACCCTTTGTGCCAACTTTGCACTTAGAGTATCTTTCCTATCCACAGTGGGGCTGAAACAATATAGGTAATTGGTCTAGATTTGTATTTTTTGGCGATTTAAAAATGTTGAGGTTTCCTATTAAGTTTCCATTTAGACCTGGAGCAACAGAGTGCTTTGTTGGCATAAAGCATGTAAGAATGTGTTTTTATTTTTAGGGTGTTCACCGTTGGAAGTACAGATTTATCCTCACCGTTATTTAAATAAATAAAGAGATAAAAATTTGCTATGGGGCATGTATGCTCACGAGAGAGAAAGTGAGTAAGCACCCCTAGGGGAATGGCCATGCCACAGTCCCTTCTCCTTCATTTTCCCCTCAGGATTTTGAACACGCACACACATGTGCCTGGTGTGTTTTTTAAGCCACTGGGTTTAGGACTTGAACTACACAGTCCATGTAAGATCCATCTGACTTAACCACCATGGTGCTGGCTGGCCCTCTCCTGCCGGCCTTCTGAGATTGCTTTAAGCCAGTGCCCTGGCCTGGGTGGGCACAGGTGTAGGCATACCCTCACACACACTCAGCCTGGCATCTCCATGTGACTTTTTACCTGCCCAGGCCCAGGATCATGCTGGGATATGAAATGAGAGGCTGATCCCCAAAACCTCACAACGGTTTCTTTCTCCCAAAAAACAGTCATCTTAAATTAAAAACAGTAGGTGAAGACGATGGCTTGACTGTTCTATTTCTTGACTTGGGAGGTAGTTCCAAGTATATACACTATTTCATTAAGGTATACATGTATATTTTATGTACATTTATATGTATGTTATTTCATAGAAAGGTTTAAGAAAGTAAAAGGTTCAGGAACGCATAATACTTCAAGTTAAAAATGAAAAAATTCAAAATTCAAATTTACCATTACTTTTGCGAGGAGACAGTAGAACAAATAGGGTAAACTAGACTGGAAAGAAAAAAATGGAGCGGGTACTGTAACCTCTGAATCATGAGAAACTGAGTAACGCGCCAGAACTCTGTACTTCCTTCCTGATGCCTCCTAGTGGGATGTGGTTTCTTATAGGGAGAAGTTCAGGAACTGGTAGCTGTTCATTCAGCTCATCTCCAGTTTGCATTGTCCTTGGGCTAAGGAAAGGTGGTGCGAAGCCCAGTAGATGCCTTCAGACGGGCAGGTGGAGAAGTGAGCAGTCCACTGCACCGAGGAGCGACCAGTGCTGCATGTCTGCAGAGCCTGACCTGGGCCCTGACAGGCTGGCCGCTACTGAGGCAAGGAGGAAAAGGAAAACCGGAAGCCCAGACTAAGGTGTGCGAGAGAGTACTTTGAGTTAGACACCCTGGTTTGCAGTGATCAGGTCAGGGACAAAGAGCTCTCAGTGCTTCCTACTCCTAATTTGATCTTTTTTAACTTGCGGAGTACTTGTAGAAGTACTGATTAGAAGACAAATATAAAATGCATTATGTAGTTTATACTATGTGTATACATCTATATTCCAGAATAGTTTGTTAAATACTGAGGGTTTGAAGGAACAGGATGAGATTGAAAGTAGAGGTAGTCTATTCATAGAGACTTTGATGAAAAGGCCTTATTCTAAAAGCAGTGGGCCCCTCTGGAAGCTCTTTGACTAAGATGAAGTTAGCATAGTTACATGGGATTTGGTGGGATCATTGGCTGCTCCTTGGTAGAGCATTTGGAGAAAGAACGAAGGAAGCAGGGAGACCAATGTGATACTTCCATCTCCATTGAAAATACAGGGATAATTTATGTTGGACCTGAGTGCTCCTGGAGAATACTGCGTTCTATTAGAAGGGCTTTGGAAAATAGTCTTCAATGCCGGCATTTCCTTAGTGTTCTGTAGCTAATTGCTTTGGGCCTCTAAAAACATGCACAATTGTATATAGTCCTCAGTACTTTTTTCCAGAAGGCCATCTTATTTATTAACATGAAATGAATTAGCTGTGACGTTTAGCATTCATAGATATTTATGGACATGCCTTGTATCTACAGCTTAGTATGAACCTATGATGTGCAAGTCGGTAGCAAAGCATTGCTTCCACATTTAAGTGTTTCAAGCACTGACTTGAAGATGTATGGAATCTTAAATTGTCCCTGAAAACTGCCAGCTCATGAAAAAATTCAAGTGGCCTTGTTACAAACATGGTGTTGCTGGTTTTACCATTGCATAATCAGCAATTTTATTTTGATGTTATTTGGGAGAAAACAGTATTTTTGATTAGCAAGTAAAATTAATGTAGAAAACAAATACTGTTAACTAGTTGGTATAATAAGGCATCTGTGCCATGTTGCATTTCAACTCATTAAATTTCTAAACTTCTAATTACGATAAGGTTACAACTTTAATAGGAGAACCGAACTTGGGCTTAGGGATGGTTTTAGAAATGTATAGAAATTTTGGGATTATTGAGGGAGAACTCTAAAATCCACATTTGGGGTCCAGGTGGTGGTGCAGTGGTAATGTAGGTGAGCCCACATGGGAAGGGTCCTGGGTTCATGGCCTGGGACTTCTCTGAGCATGTCAGGTGTGGGCATGCCTGATCTGGCCCACTGAGGCTAGGGATGGTTGGCACTGAGAACCCTATTGAAGGTACCTGTCTCTTTCTGTCTCTCCCACTCACAGAAGAAAACAACCTTTTTTTTTTTTTCCATACAAAAAAAAAACACCCTTTTTTTTTTTTTTTTTTTTTGAGGGGTTTTTGCTATAGGGCATGTGTGCTTGCCAGAGAGACAGAAGGTAAGAAATCACCCCCCGGAGGATGGCCACACCGCATTCCCTTCTCCTCCATTCTCCTCTCGGGATCTTGGGCACGCACGCACATGCTCCCGGCATGAGTTTAAGCTACCGGGTCTGGGGCTCGAACCACAGTTGACTACATGGGATTCCAGTAATGTAGCCATTATGCCATCTGCTGGTCCTGAAAACTTTTTTTAAAAGTTGAGTTTTCTTAAAAATTTAAATACACACAATATTTAGACTTTCTTGATCCTAAAATTAAGATTTATTGAGCACTTACTATTTACCAGTCCTTCCAGGAATTTTAACACAGGTGAGTAATTTTTCACAACTGTCAGGCAAGCCGTATAGTCCCCTCGATTGCAGATGGCACACTTGAGGCTCAGGCTGACTGTCTCAGATGATGTAAACTGATAGAACCACATTTGATCTTCGTTGTTTTTCACAAAAGTACATGCCTATTGGACCTGCAGGTGGCATGGAAGTTAAGGTGCTGGATCCCACAAGCCGACTTCGGGGTTTGAGTCCTGGACCTGGTGGCTTGAAAATCACGCCGGGCTTGTGTGTGCGCGTGCACGCATGTGTGCCCAGAATCCTGAGAGGAGAATGGAGAAGTGACTGGCATGGCCATCCCCTCTGGGGGATGATTTCTCTCCTCTTCCCTTTGCTTCCCTCGTACCCCCTCTGGTGAGCCCATGCTCCTATGGCAAAACAAGCAAGCAAACAGAAATGCCTATCTTGTATGTCCTGTGGCATTTAAAAGCAGTGTTTATTCAAATAGTAATTTTAAAAGTGTTTTGTTTTTACACTTTAAAATATTGGTTGTAAATGCAGTAATGTTCCCTAGCTTAAGTTTAGGAACTCAACCATTATATACCAGTGTGTTAAACAAAAACATTTGCACATGAGCTAATCGTTATTAAAGGAAAATAAAGATAGTGTTTGTTTTGTTTTTTAGTTCTTGCTATAGGGCTTGTGAACTCATTGGGGAGGTAAAGACAGAGAGAGAGAAGGAAAGTGAGAAATTACCTCCTGGCGATAGGAGGTGGGTAGTCATGTTGCAGTCCCATCTTCTCCATTCTCCTCTCACCACCCAGCATATTTTTCAAGCTGCCGGGTCCTGGACTCACTGCACAGTCGGCCGTGTAGGATCCACCTGCCTTAACTACCATGCTACCTGGCTGGCCTAAAGGTAGTTTTTATATTTTGATTTTGCATCTGCCAGTGTTAAACAGATATACCAAGAACACTTTCAGAGAATGGCTTAAGGCAGGAAAAAGAAAAGGCAAAACTTGATTAGAAGACTCATTTTCAGAGCAGGATTTTTTCTTTTTTTTTAATTTCATCTTGGGCTTCTGAAAATCGGGGACTTGTTATGCTTGAGGAGTACCTCCCTCCTTCTCAGTTGAGCACGAATATTTATAAACATGGGCTGGTTTACTTTTTAGTGCTACAAAAAAATAAATACCCGAAACAGGAGAGAGAAAGAAAGTCAGGCAGTTTAACTTCCCCATTTATAAAGGTCAGTATAATATTCTGATTTTTGCTTAATGTAATCTTAAGGGTTTTTTTCAGTCACTGAATTAAGAAGAAGCTTTCATTTTTTTAAAGAATTATTTTATTTAACGTTATTTACTTATTTCAAAATTTGACCAGAGAGGGACAGAGTGAATGAGCATGCAAGGGAGGGAGGGAGGGAGAGTGAGCGTGCAAGAGAGGGAGGGAGGGAGAGAGAGAGAGAGAGAGAGAGAGAGAGAGAGAGAGAAAGAAAGAGAAAGCAAGTCTCTAGGTCCAGGACTCGAATTGTGGTCAACCATGTGGGATTCCAGTGCCTTAGCTACCATGCCACTGGCAGGCACCATAGTGTCTTACGGTGTTTTGTTGTTGTTTTTAAAAGATTTATTTAATTTCATCTGTTATTATTTTTTAATTTGACCAGAGACAGAAAGCAAACTGCCAGGTCCAGGACTTGAACCGCAGCCAGCCATGTGGGAATCCAGTGCCCCCAACCACCATGCCACCTGCCAGCTCCACTGTAGTGTCTTTTAATTTTTGTCTTTTCTGGTTCATGTGTGAATGTGAGATTGTATATGTTAATGCAAGTAAAACCTTCTAAATGGCTGGCCCTTCATTCCGACTCAGGGCTTTGACTGTGTGCTGTTTTTTCTTTTCAGCTGTCTCTGTGCATTGGGTCATTGGGTCCAAATTGAGCTCTTACGTTTGCACGAACACATTTCTCCTCATTGAGTGTCCTCTTCACTACTTTTTCTTGTTCACCTCCTCTATTCTACTGGTATTAAGTCCTATCTGTTCTACCTTCTAAACAATGTACATGTTCATCTCCCCTCTGTTGCTTTTTAATTCAGCTCTTGTATTTTAAGAGATTTTTTGCTATAGGGCACGTGCACTCACCAGAGAGACAGAAAGTGAGAAATTATTTCTAGGGAGGATGGCCATGCCACAGTCCCTTCTCCTCCAGTCTCCTCTTGGCATCTTGGGCAAGCATGCACAGGCACCCAGCATGAGTTATAAGCTGTTAGGTCGGGACTCAAACCACAGTTGACTACATGGGAGGAGTCCAGTGATGTAATGTAGCATCCGCTGACCATTCTTCCTTTTTCTCTGTCCCAGTCTATCTTCCAGAAGGATAGTCTGTGTTACTTCTTATCTAAAAACATTGTGTTGATGAGAAGGGGGGAAAGTGACTAGGACCAAGGATATTAACCCTGAGACGTTAGGGTTCTTTGACACAACCAGTGTTCTAAGACATGGAAAATGGCTTGCATTTGCAGAAGGGTGGAAGTAGTACATTTTCACTGTCTCCTCTGTGGTTTACATTCTCAAGTTCATATTCTTTTTTTTTTTTTTTTAAGGGTTTTTGCCATAGAATGTGTGCACTTGCTGGAGAGAGAGAGAGGGAAAATGAGAAATCACTCCCCAGGGGCATGGCCACCCCACAGTCCCTTGTCTGTTATTCTCTTGTGATTTTGGGCATGCACACATACATGCACCCAGTATGATTTTCAAGCTGCCAGGTGTGAGGCTCGAACTCTGTTCAGCCATGTGGGAATCCAGTACCTTAACCATCATGCCAGTTGCTGGCCCCACTGTTTCTTTTTTTGTCAAAGTTTATTCATTTATATATTCCATGAGTGAGAGATGGGGAGAGAGAGAGAAAGAGAGAGACAACACCCCCAGCAGGATCCTGATACTGCAGCTCACCCTATCCTAGATCATGGGCCAGTGTATCACTGATGTACTCAGGGAGGTCTCCAGACCTGAAGAGGGAGCCTTCTCCACGTGGGACTGCTTCAGTGAGCTTTTCGTCCTGCGTGCAGTACCCTCCCACTTCTGTCATTCCAGTTCCTCCCTGTTTCCTGCCCAAATCACTGAGTTCTCCAGGTGTCATCTTCCGTGTTCACTGATACCCCAGATTCCATGTTCTTACCTGTCTGGAATCCTTCCTGCCACTTCTGCGTGTGAGCCCCTTCTAGATCCAGGCTTCTGTCTATTACGTGGCACAATGCTTCTCACATAGAAAATGCCATAAATAAGTGAATACTTAGAGCCAGCAGGTGGAGTAGTGGTTAAGGTGCTGCACTCCCACATAACTGACCACGGTTTGAGTCTTGGACCTGGCGGCTCGAAACTAATGGCAGGTACATGTGTGTGCATGCTAAAATTCCAGGAGGAGAATGGAAAAGTGATTGCAGCGTGAGCATCCTTGCTGAGGTGTGATTTCTCACTTTCTCAGTGTCTCTGTCTCTCTCCATCGAGCACATGCACCTTATGGCAAAAACCTTTAAAAAAATAGATTAGTGAACATTTATTGAATTTATTCCAAATGCAGAAAAGAAGTTGGTTGGGGCATTTGCTCGTTTCATAATTATCCTGTGTTGTAGTCTCAGGTAATTCTTTATTTGGAGCTGTTTATGCGTAAGGCTAAAAGTTAGAAACAATACATGGCTTTCCTTAGAAAGGTTTCTGTCCGGACCAGCAGGTGGCATGGTGGTTAAAGCCTGGTCTCCCACATGAGTGACCATGGTTTGAGTGCCAGACCTGGCGGCTTGAAAATCCCACCAGGTGCGTGTGTGCCCCAAATTCTGAGAGGATAATGGAGGAGAAGGGATTGTTGTGTGACCATCCCCCTAGGGAGTGATTTCTTATTTTCCCTCTCTCTCTCTCTCTGTCTCTCTCCAACAAGCACACTTGCCTTATGGCAGAAACCTAAAAAAAAAAAAGTCTAGGAGGATTAAAGTCAGACTTTTTTTGTTGGTTTTAATTTGTTAGAGGGTACATGCATTCTCCAGAGAAAAAGTGAGGGAGAAGGGACTCTGCCGTGGGCATAGTCACACTGCAATCCTGCCTTCATCTCTCCATTCTGTTGGGATTTCGGGTACAAATGCACACACCCAACATATTTTTCAAGCCATTGAGTCCAGGATTCAAACTACACAAAAATGAAATTTTAAAGTATATCACCAAACCCACCCAAAGCACTTAGCTAGTAAATTCTTTTTTTTTTTTTTTCTGGAGAGGTTTTTGCTATAGGGCGCATGAGCTCGCCAGCCAGAGAGAGAGAGACATAGAGACAGAAAGCGAGAAATCACCCCCCAGGGGGGATGGTCACGCCACAATCCCTTCTCCTCCATTCTCCTCTCGGGATCTTGGGCACGCACGCACACGCGCCCAGCGTGAGTTTTAAGCCTCCGGGGCTGGGATGCGAACTGCGGTCAACTTCGTGAGAGTCCTGCGACATAGCCATTACGCTAACTGCTGGTTCCTAATTCTAATGATTATTGAAAACAAGCTCCTGTGACTCAAATCAGAGCACTAGCATAAGAAAATTAGAAGTGATCCATTTTATTTAATAATGAAGTTGGAAAACTGGGCACTGGTAAACCAGGGTTGACATGAGATAAATGAAACAGTGAACAGTAGCTGCTGGTATGCAAAATAGCACATTCTGAAGTATATGAGTGCGAAATGGACATTCATATACGGAATCATACTTTTGCACTAATTTCCATGTTGTGGAGGCAACATGGTTTCCTGGGAAGGCATACAAGACTTGTAGTTGGGAAGCTGAAGTTCTGGTCCTGACTCTGGTGCTGATTACCTATTGGTTTAGAGCAAGTTCCTGTCTCCTCTTTCAGCCTCCATCGCCACATTTGTTGAGCTCTTAGATCCCTTGTAACTCTACCAACTGCATCATTGGGAAGTACTGTCAGTGCCAAAGATGGAATTTTAGGCAGCTCTGACAATTGGTGGGACTGAGAGAACTGTGAGCCCATTGTTCCCTTTCAAAGTCCAGTCTGTTTCATATTTTAGAAGTATGTTTATTAAAACATTTACCTATGGACAAACTCCTTTGTCCTGGTGGTCATGCATCTCCCTCCCAGTTGCTTACCCCCAGGAAGGGAGGTGATGTCCCTCACTGTTCAGCATTCCAGGTGCAGCAGGTTGACAAAGAAGCTGCACCGTGCGAGGCACTGCAGCCAGCCGCGTCATCCTCCTCAATTAGAGGTGGCAAAGGCTGGCCGGGCTCCAGAGGGAGACTGGCAGCTCCTCTCTCTGTGTCCACGCTCGGCGGGATGCTTCCTCACGCCCACCTCTCTCCCCCTGGCTGCGACTTCAGCTTCCGCCAGATGTCACACCGCTGCTTGTCGCCGCCCAGATTCCCATCACTGATTTTGTTGTTTCGATGTATTTATCACAACTGTTCTCTTTAGCTGTAAAATTTATGGAATTTCACGCTCTTCTTAATCACTACAAGGAAATATCCAAGGAACTGTATGTATGAGAGTCAGAGGGAGGGAGTGCTCCGTCTAATGCAAGGACGTTGACACGTGCGTGCCATGCATCCCCCAAAGCCTGAGTGGACAGTGTTCAGAGTGGACCTGAACTCGGTTCTGCTGAGTGGCGTCTTCTCAGAGGTGCTGCCTGTGTCAGTCCTGGGAAGAACTGTGTGAGAAATGGGCTTTTTACCTTATCCCTCCCCTTGATCTTTTCTTATCTAGTCAGACCTGTGACCAGTGCGATCTAAGCCTAAAGTGGCGTGGTGGCAGCTGGTGAAGGTGACAGTAGCATCTCCCTTACTGCACTGAGCGCTTCACTTGTATGCGTTTGAGCCTTACCACGGCCTGTAACACTGGGAGCTTTTATTACCCCTGTGGTGTAGGTGAGGAAGGCGCCACAGACTCGAAGCCCTTCACTGTAAAAATAAGCTTATAGCACATCCTCGTTAAGGGAGGAAGGGATGCATTTGTCTAGCCCTGTCTGCCCATCCTTTCTTCCTTTATTTATTTTAAGAAGATTTTTGCTATAGGGCGTGTGCACTTGACAGAGAGACAGAAAGCGAAAAATCACTCCCCAGGGGGATGGCCACGCCACAATCCCTTCTCCTCCATTCTCCTCTGGGATCTTGGGCACACATGCACATGCACCCAGTGTGAGGTGGTTTTTTTTTTTTAGAATTATTTTATGTAACTTTATTGATTTATCAATTTATTTTAATTTGACCAGAGAGGACCTGGAGGAGAGAGGGAAAGTGAGAAAGCAAACTGCCAGGTCAAGGACTCAAAACATGGTCAACCATGTGAGAGACCAGTGCCTTTAACTGCCATGCTACCTGCTGGTCCCCAGCGTGAGTTTTCTTTTTCTTTTTTTTTTTTTGAGAGAGATTTTTGCAGTAGGGCGCGTGTGCGCGCCAGAAAGACAGACAGAAAGTGAGAAATCACCCCCCCAGGGGGATGGCCACGTTGCAATCCCTTCTCCATTCTCCTCTCGGGATCTTGGGCATGCACACACTTACACCTGGCGTGAGTTTAAGCCACTGGGTCCAGGACTCGAACCGCTGTCAACTGCATGAGAGTCCAGAGACATAGCCATTACGCTAACTGCTATTCCCTTATGTGTTTCTTTGTGCCTGTCAACATCATTGCCTTAAGGCCCCTGGGAAGAGTCCTGGGAAGGGGAGAGGAGGAAACTCATGGTTTTCTGTCACACGAGGCAGTGTGCTGGGCACTTTCTGTAACAACCCCGTGGCCTTTTATGGACACCTGTGTGAGGGATTTCACTGGGTCCAGTGCCAGGACCTGGGCTTCTGCTTATTTCAGAGACACTTGGAAGATGACTGTGCCCCAGTGAAGGACGTGTTATGTTTACCAGGCCCTGCCTTTGTCCTTGTCACTTGTCACTCACGTGCAGCATGTCTTTGAATCCTCAGTGCAGCCCTATTGTAGTAGCTATATCAACCCACGTTTCAAATGAGGATACTAAAAGGGGTGAAGTGACTAACTTTTTTTAGGTCACCGCCAGCTACAACTCCACAGGATATTTATTTATGCTCTTGGTCTCCCCTGTGTGCTCTGAATGGCAGACCGTACCCCAAGTCTTTTCTTAGCAACCCATGTGTACAGGGAAGTAGAAAGAGAAGGGCCTCGAACCCAGCAAAAAGCAACACTCTGTACTTTTATAGATATACTGGCACTTGAGGGGTCGGCAGGTGGTGTGGTGGTTAAAGGCACTGGACTCCCATGTGGCCGACCATGGTTCAAGTCCCGGACTGGTGGCTTGCTTTCTTACTTTCCTTCTTTGTCTCTCTCTGATCAAATGGAAAATAATAATAATAAATAAAGTTAAATAAAATAATTCTTTAAAAAATATATTGGCACTTGAATTTGACACAGTTCTTAGAAGTAGGACCTGTTGGGACCAGCAGTTGGCATAATGGCTATGTCGCTGGACTCCCACATAGTTAACTGTGTGTTGGAGTCCCAGACCCAGTGGCTTAACCTTGTGCTGGGCTTGTGTGCGTGCGTGCCCGCCCAAGATCCCGAGAGGAGAATGGAGGAGAAGGGATTGTGGTGTGGCCATCCCCCCTGGGGGTAATTTCTCACTTTCTGTCTCTCTGTCTCTGTCTTGCTGGTGAGCACACACACCCTATAGCAAAAACCTCTCCAAAAAAGAATATTAAGGGATTTCACAATCCAGCAGTCCATAACTTTGGCTTATAACTTTGAATGCCATGACTCTTACAGTAATGAGAAAGTGACAATACACAGGATGAGCTGGTACTTTAAAAAAACTAGTGTGAGCCAGAGATCTTTGATGGAGCTTTGTCAGAAGAATTTCAGAAACTGCAAGTTGTTACACAGATGTATTGATTTAATTAGTCTAGATAACACCATTTATTTATGCTTAAGCATCTCACACATGCAAAAAGTTGGTAATTCAGAGTCACACAATTTGTGAGTTATCTTCTATCCCACGAGTTGTAGCTTCTGAATACCAACTTTGGTGATGTGTGTGTCAGATGCTTAAGCATAAGTAAACAATATTGTGTAGACCAGTTAAGCAGTACAGTTTGGTTTGGGGAATTCTGTTGACATAGAGCTTCATGTAAAATCTGGCAGGTTTTTTGTTTTTTAAAAAGGAAATTTTTGCTGTAGGGTGCGTGTACTCTCCAGAGAGCCACAAAGCGAGATATCACCGCCCCCCCAGGGGGGATAGCCATACTGCAATCCCTTCTTTGTTCTCCTCTTGGGATTTTGGACATGCACACTCACACACCCTGCTTGAATTTTAAGCTGCCAGGTCCAGGACTCAAACCATAGTAGGCTATGTGGGAGTTTAGTGACATAACCATTATGCCATCTGCTGGTCCCTGGTAATAGCTTTTTAGTAACACTAATTTTTTCTTTCTTTTTTTTTTTTCCCAAGGTTTTTGCCATAGAGCACATGTGCTCACCTGAGAGAGAGACAGTGATAGGGAAACTGAAAAATCAGTGCCCAGAGAGGATGGTCACACTGCAGTCCCTTCTCCATTCTCCTGGAGTTTGGGAATGCACACATACACGCGTGCCATCATTCTCAAGCTGCCAGGTATAACCCAAACCACAGTCGCATATGGGGGGCCCAGTGCCTGAACCACCCCACCACCTGCTGGCCCTGACGTTAATTGTTTTAAACGAAGATGGCATATCTGGGTTCTGTGATTAAACCCTCTTGGGGTGTCTTGTGGCTCCTTAAATTAGCCATATAATGGATATTCTAGCTAGTGGGTGGGAAAGGGAAGAGTTACTCTTTGAGCAAAACGGTTCACTTATTTCGTGATAGGTTATAGACTATTATTCCTTCTCTTGGAGAGGGAAACCAGTTAGAATCCTTTTGCTGTTCTCCTTCTCCCCTCTAATTTGAACTGTAAGAGCACCAAGGTATTGTATGTCTGCCACAGTCTTCAGTACTGTCCTCACACCTCTAAAAATGCTATTAGTGGGGACAGCAGTTGGCGGGGTGGTTGGGGTGCTGGATCCCACGTGACTGACTCCATTGTTTGGGTCCAGGACCTGGTGGCTTGACAAACATGCGGGGGACGTGTGCTCCTGTTCCCAAAATCCCAAGAGAAGAATGAAGAAGGAATTGCAGTGTGGCCATCTCTCTAGGGGAGATTTCTCACTCTCCCTCTCTGTCTCTCTCTGGCAAATGCACATGCCCATGGCAAAAATCTTTTCTAAAAAATAGAAAACAACAACTATTAGTTTTATTTTATTTATTTATTTATTTATTTATCTTCAGCTAATTTAAGCAGGTATTTTCTCATTCAAAGTGGTAAGCTATCAAAAAGAGACTAGGATATAGTTAATATAGTAGGAATTTTGGCAGCATCTTTTCTTTAGCTCTTGAGATACTTCAGCCCTTTTTTTCCCTCCCTCTTTCACCCCGCTACCTAGAAGCTATATAGAAAGGGGGTGGCTTTATGAGCCCCGTGCTACATTAGGGAACAGAGCTCACAGGGCTGTGTGTCTTGCCTAGGTCAGCCTTGCTAAGAAGGCAGTCACAGAATGCAGCAGAGAATCCCAGAGCAGCGCACTGACCCCCAGAAAGGTCACGGGCTGGTGGGGCAGCGCACTGCCCACGGGAGAGGTGATGGGCAGGTAATCATTTCCTCAGAAGTCTTGACCACTACTGATCAGCTACTCCGTAATCTTCAGGAAATGTTAGGAACTCTTCCTGCTTCTTTGCCCAGCTGGCTTAGTAATTCAGACAAGTATACAACGTTATTATGATTGTTTTGTCTTATTTTTTTTATTGCCTAGAGATCACATGTGTTCATGTGTTCAGGAGAGAGAGAGAGAGAGAGAGAGAGAGCACCCTGAGTGGGTCGTGTCGTGCCAGTCTTTTTTCCTCCATGTCTCCTCCCCATCAGCATTTCAGTGCTCAGCGGACACACACCCAGCATGTTTTTCAAGCTCTAGAGCCAGGATTTCAACCAGGGTCGGCCCATTTGGGATCCAGCTCTCAGTGTATAGCATTTAACGCCTGTGCTGTAGGCCAGCCTTTTCACGTGTTCCTTTCAAATGATTTAGACTGCCAAGTATCCATGTTAGCCGTTGTTCAAAGAGTGCAAAACATCACTTTTAGGACCACTTGTTGTTGCTGCTCCACTGCTCCATAATAGGGCATCTCATTGAATGTGCATTTAATCAGATACACACATGCAGATTAGGGAGGGCACAGAGCCACAGGCAGGACCCACTCCTCAGCACTGAAGCAAATGCTAGAGGGGAAACATTCTGCAGAGAAAAAGGAAGCCATGCAGAAGTGAGGGTCCCACTGCTGAATTTGGACACAAATTCAGGGCACAGACTGAATTTGCTGTAGTAAATAGCCCAGCTGGTAGAGAAAGAAATCACCCATTTAGCGATGGAGGGCAAGGCGGAGTAGGTCAGGGCTCTCTGAATTGCGTGTGTTGGTTTCAGCAGTTAGGAATGACACAAAGGCTGGCCCCCTGAATGGGTGGTTAAGGCAGCCGAGTCCCACATGGCTGACTGGGGGGTTCTAGTCCCAGACTCAGTAGCTTACAAAATATGCCATGCACATGGGTGTGCATGCCCAGAATCCCAAATGGAGGAAGAAGTGGAGGAGAAGGGATTGTGGTGTGATATTCCCTTAGGGGGTGTTTTCTTCTCTCTCTTCCTCCCTTTCTCTAGCACCCAAGTGCATGTGCCCTCTAGCAAAAAAAAAAAAAAAAAGATACAAGAGTACACAGGGTTTGCCTTTGAAGTGCTTTTGTAACAGGTTCTCGACCATGGCTTTAAGAGGAAAAGAGCTTTCTCATACTCCTTAAAGGGCTCCAAATGTTCTGTGGCCTAAGAGGACAGGCTCACCGCCCAGTCGCTGACCACACCCGAGACCCTCGCATTTCTCTACAGCTTCACTGTCATCACAGTTCACGCCGCTGCCCCTGATGTTTTCCTGTTCAAGAGCCGGACTCCTCCATCTGCCGCAGGAGGAGAGTCGGTGTTCCGTGATAACCGTCACCTTGCCATGGCTCTCCTTTGCAGACCCCGTATCACGTGAACCTCCTCCTGGCTGGCTACGATGAGCACGAGGGGCCCGCGCTCTACTACATGGACTACCTGGCAGCCTTGGCCAAGGCTCCTTTCGCAGCCCACGGCTACGGGGCCTTCCTGACGCTCAGCATCCTGGACCGATACTACACGCCAAGTAAGTGCCAGTGCCCTGGGTCAGAGCAGCAGAGGCCCCCCTCAGGCCTGAGGAGCACGAGTAGGTGCCTCTGGAAGCCGCTGTCTCCCATGGATCTTTGGGAAGCTGATGGAGGTCCCTCTTTTGCCAGCCAAAATGAGGCAGTGCATAACTGTAGAGCTGGGTTTTGTTTTGTTTTTAAGGGGGTTGTAGTGGAGGGCATAATGAGTGAAATGTTTGTGTTAGGTTGTGTGCTTCTTCAGTTCTAGACTGGCGGGCTTTCCCTCACTCTGCTGTGCCTAGGTGCTTACTGACTTCCTGGCTGCAGAGAGTGAGCAAGTAAGCCGAGCGGGTGTGTGTATCGGTGTGGAACTCGTGGGTATAAACAGATCTCCAGGATGACAGCTGAGGGTTTCTTTGCTTAAATGTCAGCGGTTTATTTGTTTGTTTTTAATTAATTTGTTAATTTGTTGTGATTTTCAAGCTGCTGGGTCTGGGATTTGAACTGTGGTCGGTCATGTAGGAATTCAGCACCTTAACCACTGTGCCACCTGCTGACCCAATGTCAGAGCCTTTTAAGGCCACAGACCTGGACCCTGCAGGTGCTATCTCTTTAGCCATAAGCTGGCAGCTTGGCAAACCTTCAGATGCAGGGAGTCTTTTGTGCTGAGTTGTAGCTGCTGACCCCAAGCCCAACCTTGACTCGAGCAACTGTGGGCATAGGAACTTGGAATTCTTAGTTTTTGAAGACTGTAGGTGCAGCACTGATAAACACTTCTGACCGTCCACTCTTCCCTGTCAGTGTCCTCAGAACCTGGCATATTGATTCTTTTTTGGTGCTGCCCTCTCACACAACCTCAGCCTGCTAGAGCTCCAGGCCACATCCTGAAAAGAATTTGCCCAGCCTCCTGGTGATGGTGTCTTGATTTGCATCCATCAATAATATAGCTGGTCAGCTCACCAAAATAGCCACTAGCCAGCCCCGAAGCCTAGTGCATGTGTGCTGCCTAAGGTCGTCAGCCCCACAGACCGTTCTCTTGGCTCCTGTTTCAGGAGAGTCTTAGCTCCATCCCGTCAGTTCTCTTCCTATTGCTAAACTGAGACCCAGCTGGGAATGGGAGGCTAACACTCTGGCCCGTCCTCGCGTTTCCTGATTTGCAGCTGGCAAGGGCAGATGGAATTTATTTAAGCCCTCGACTAAAGGGGGTCCATGGGGCAGGTTATGAAAAGGGCCACTGGACTTCTTCACAGGCGGGTGGGCCCTGGCCAGCGGAAGCAGCATTCTGTCACACTTACCCTTCTCTGTAGCCGGTCGACTTGCAGTGGCCGGGGCTGCTGGAGCACTGGTCTGGGGCACCCTCAGCTGCGTACGGAGTGGGTTTGTGGCAGGCTAGAAGACAAAGCAGTTTTTGCCTGTTCCATTTGTGTGGCACTCTGATCTGAAGTTTAGAACTTAATCAGAAGTCGCCAAGATTCGGATTTAATGACAGTACCTTGAGGGCTTGGTGTCTGTGTTCTCTTTCAGCTATCTCACGTGAGAGGGCCGTGGAGCTTCTTAGGAAATGTCTAGAGGAGGTGAGTATTTCCCATGAGGTCCTCAAAGGAATGTCTGGTCTCTCTTTCCCAGTCTTGTTCCCGTTCTTGGTTGTATTTTTTTCTGATCCTTGCCAGAAGATGTATAATAACCCACTAACTAGCTCTGAAGTGCTAACAGGGGTAGTTTGGTGTGGGTTTGCTCTCATGGGTCACCTCCTCATTGGTGTCAATTTACAGTTACTTTCTGATTCATCTAGAGCAGTGGTTCTCACGTTGAAGTATGTATAAGAATCAGCCAAGGTGGGCAGTAGGAACTTGGAATTCTTTCCTCCCTTTATTTATTTATTTTTTGTTAATAGAATTACTTATTTTATTTATTTTTTAATTATCATTATTATTGTTTAATTTGATCAGAATGAGAGAGAGAGGGAAAGTGAGAAAGCAAGCTACCAGGTCCTGTACTCAACCCACGGTTAGCCATGTGGGAATCCAGCACCTTAACCACCACACCACCTGCCGGCCCCGCTTTCTCACTTTCCTTCTGTTGCTCACTCTGACCCTCTCTGGTCAAATTAAAATAAATAAATAAATAAAGTTAAATAAAATAATTCTTAAAAAAAGAAAAAAAGGAATCACCTGGGGGACTTGTTAAAAAAGCAGATTACTGGGGTCAGCAGGTGGTGTGGTGTTTGGGGCCCTGGACTCCCACCTCATGGCCAACTGTAGTTCAAGTCCTGAACCTGGCAACTTGCCTTCTCACTTCCCCATTCTCTGTCTCTTTCTGTGAATTAAAATAATAAATAAATTACAGGACCAGCAGATGGCATAATGGTTACATTGCTGGACTCCCACATAGTCAACTGCAGCTCAAGTTCTGGACCCGGTGACTTAAATCTAATGCTGGGTACGTGTGTGTGCATGCGTGCCCAAGATCCCGAGAGGAGAATGAAGGAGAAGGGACTGCAGTGTGGTCATCCCCCTGGGGGGTGATTTTTCACTTTCTGTCTCTCTGTCTGTCTCTCTTTCTCTGTCTCTCTGGCAAGTACACACACCCTATAGCAAAAATATCTAAAAATCATAATAATGATCACTAATTAATTAATCTTTTTTAAAAAAGCAGTTTGCAGGCGAGTAGGTAGTATGGAGGTTTTTAAGGTGGTTAGATTCCACTTGGCCCACTGCGCAGTTCAAGTTCTGGACTTGGTGGCTTGAGAAACGTGTTGGGTGCATGTACGTGGGCATACAGAACCCCAAGAGGAGAATGGAGAAGGGACTGCAGCATGGTCATCCCCCCAGGGGTCATTTCTCACTCTCCCTTTCTTTCGCCTCCAGCGAATGCATGTGCCCTATACCAAACTAACAAAAAAGTTTTAAAAGCAAATTCCTGTTGTTGCCACACCCTGAAATTCTGACTACACTGGCCTGAAGTACAGACAGAATCTCAATCTCAAGTGATTTTGCTTCAGTTGGTAGCTGGGGCCATACTCTTAAGAACTGTTGGGTTGTGGGACCAGCAGTTAGCATAATGGCTATGTCGCTGGACTCCCACGTAGTCGACCGTGGTTTGAGTCCCGGACCCGGCGGCTTAAACTCACGCTGGGCGTGTGTGTATGCGTGCCCAAGATCCCAAGAGGAGAATGGAGGAGAAGGGATTGCGGCGTGACCATCCCCCCTGGGGGGTGATTTCTCTCTTTCCGTCTCTCTGTCTCTGTCTGTCTGGCGAGCGCACGCCCCCTATAGCAAAAACCTCTCCAAAAAAAGAAAAAAAAAAAGAACTATTGGGTTGTCAGAAAAGTCATGATACATTTTTGCATAGGAAAACATAGAAAAATATGTCATGACTTTTTCAGTAACCCAAAACTTTATTTCTGCTCTGCCTTTTTCTTTGTTTTTAATTGTCAGAGGACAAGGGCACTCACTAGAGAGAGACAGGGAAAGGGAGGGAGAAAGCACCCCCAGCAGGTGCAGTCTCTCCTCTACTCCATCCTGTCAGGGTTCTGGGCCTGCTTGTTCCTCAAGCCACCCAGACCAGGATTTGAACCACAGTCAGCCATGTGGGATCTGGCTCTCTTAACCAGGCTACAGGCCCAGCCCCTGCTCTGTCTTCTTCCCCCGTAAGCCCCACACTGTCTGCTCCCTTACCATCACATGAGTCCTTGTGGTCTGGAGAGAGCTTTCAAGACGCCGTAGAAGACAACTAGAAGTTTTGGGCCAAAGGGGAGAGTAGCCTTCAGTTTGTGAGGCCAGGAACACGGACACCACCACTCCCACTCCGGTGTGCTCCTAAGAGCCTATGGCTTTGGTGTGAGCACAGGATGAGAGAAGCAGCCTGAGGAGACTTCATTTTTCCACTGTTCCTGTGGCCTAAGGATGACTTGGATTCGCGGTCTAGTGAGAGGGTGAGAGGGGCACTGGAGTGACACTAGCTCACCTTGCTCCCAAGCCTGTCCGGCACTCCATCTACAGTGCCCCGCCTTTCTCTGTCAGTAAATCTCCTTTCCAAGGCAGAAGCTGAGAATGAACTGTGCTTTTCTTAATGATTCGGCCGAGAGGCCACATTAGTTTAGCATCCCAAGTGTTGAAGGCTCTGTCAGTAACAACCAGTGTAGTATTGAGTGTGCCGAGACCTTACTTCCCACGGACCCTGAAGGGGGTTCATTTCAGAAACCCTCATTTCCTGGGACCAGCAGTTAGCGTAATGGCTATGTTGCTGGACTCCCATGTAGTTGACTGTGGTTCAAGTCCCGGGCCCGGTGGCTTAAACTCACTCTGGGTGCGTGTGCATGTGTGCCGAAGATCCTGAGAGGAGAATGGAGAAGGGATTGTGGTGTGGCCATCCCCCCCCGGGGGGCGATTTCTTACTTTCCATCTCTCTGTCTCTCTCTGTCTTTCTGGCAAGCGCGCGTGCCCTGTAGCAGAGACCTGTCAAAAAAATAAAGAAATCCTCATTTCCTCTTGGAGCTTGTTTCTGACAGAGGAGTCATCAGCCGGAGAGGACTCTGGAAACGCAGCGGACTGCTGCTGCCCAGTCCTCAGCTGCCAAGGAGGGAGGCTTCAGGGGGGAGGCGGGCTTTCCCAGGGAAGGTGCAGAAGGGAGCATGTGGAGAGCTTCATGGCTCTCCCCCAGGGTTCCAGCGGTGTGTGCGGGAAGGGTAGCCACGGGAGCAAAGGTTTCCTCCAGTTGTGCTCCTCCGTGATCTCCAGCCATTCAGGGGCTGTCTGCTTCCGGACACAGCACAGCGCCAGCAGAGTGAGGAGAGTGCAGAGATGTCCCCTGGATGACGGGCCACCCTGTTTCAAGGAGACAAGGGAGGGACTGTTCCGAGAGCAGTCCTGTCGACCCCCGCCCACCAGCCCTCCAGCTGCACACAGACATGCTCCCACTCACCATGTCCTTACCGTTTGGGTGGACAGGAGTACCTAGGAGTACACTGCCCTGCCGCAGACCTTGCTCCTAGGGCCATCACTGTGAGTCAGCTTATTGTCTTGGACTCTTAGGAGAGAAGTCTGTGCTTATCAGACTGATTGGGAACAGACTGTGGGGAAGAACATTGGATCATCTCGTTCTTTTTTTTTTTTTTTTTAAGAATTACTTATGGGGGCTGGCAGGTGGTGGTTAAGGGTGCTGGACTCCCACATGGCCGACTGCAGTTTGAGCCCCATACCTGGTGGCATAGTTTCTCACTTTCTCTCTCGTATGCACACTCTGTCCCTCTGAAAAAAATTTAAAAGATTTATTTAATTTTATTTATTTATTTTAATTTTTGACCAAAGTGAGACAGAGAAAGAGAGAGGGAAAGTGAAAAAGCAAGCTGCCAGGTCTGGAACTTGAACCACGGTCGGCCATGTGGGAGTCCAGTGTGCCAACTTCCACACCACCTGCTGGCCCCTTGTCTCATTCTTTATCAGCAGACTGACAGGTCATGCTCACTACCTCTCAGCCTCTGGCTCCTTTCCTGAATGTCTTGGCACCATTGCTCCTAATAGAAAATCCATCCCATAAAAGTAGGAGTTCTTGTCTGCTCGTATCCCTAGAACCCAGGACAGAGCTGGCACACAGTACTCAGGACACATTGGTTGACCAATTTCCTTCGTGTCTCTTTGCAGCTCCAGAAACGCTTCATCCTGAACCTGCCAACCTTCAGCGTTCGAATCATTGACAAAAACGGCATCCACGACCTGGACAACATCTCCTTCCCCAAGAAGGGCTCCTAACGTCGCCGCCCTCCCACTCGCCGGGGAGTTTTTCTGATGGGCTTCTTTATTTTTTTCTACTCTTTTGACGTGCACTCTTGATAAATGGTTAATTCAGAATAAAGCCAAATAGCAACACATCGAGCTCTGCGGCTCAGGCCTCCGTTTACCTAGGCCACCTCAGGAAGAGCCTGGACTGGAGAGAGTCTGTTCTCTCTGCCAGGACCGGGCTTCCTCCTGCCATCCCTTCCCTAACGTGCTCATGCCCGTTAGCAGCCGACAGCCAGCTTCCTTCCCAGCCAGCTTTCTGCATGTCTTGTTTGCTAAGATCTCATTCCCTCTAAAGCAGTGGTTCTTTTTGCCCTGAAGCTTAACTTTTTAAAAAATTGCTTAGACTGAATAAGTAATGTATGCACTTGGGAATAATAGGCAAACAGTGCAGAAACGTGAAGTGAAAAACGTTCCTCCCACCCCTGTAATCTGATCACCCGCTTCCCTTCCTGGAGGAAAAGGTAGCTACTAATTTCTTATCTGTTTGGAGAGAGGTTCTGTTCCCATATGAAGTATGCATACACATACAGACACACATCTTCTTTAGAAAAGTATTTCTAAATGTTCTATATGTTGCTTATTTCATTTAATCCTACATTAGAGAGTGTTTATGTTTATGTCTACCATTTTCTTATATGTATAATGTTCTGTTACATTGATGTGTCGTGGGCAGTTAACTAGATACCTATTTTACTCTTAACCCAGCTTTTTGGAAATTATATCATTTTTTCTTAATAGGGTTGCTAAAATTCAATAGGCTTTTGGATTTTTTTTAAAGGTTTTTGCTGTAGGGCACGTATGCTCTCTGGAGAGAGGCAGAGACAGTGGGAGGGAAAGTGAGAATCGGGGGATGGCCACTCGTGATCCCTTCTCCTCCACTCTCAGGATTTTGAGCATGCATGCACTCAGGTCAGTGTGTTTTTCTCAAGTCTCTGGGTCTAGGACTTGAACTGTGGAGTCAGCCATGTGGGATCCAGCACCATAAACCACCACACCACCTGCTGCCCCCCCCCTTTTAAAATAATTATTTTTTTAATTTTAACTTTATTTATTTACTTATTTTAACTTGACCAACGAGGAACAGAAAGAGAGGGAAAGTGAGAAAGCAAGCTGCCAGGTCCGGGACTCGAACTGCGGTTAGCCATGTGAGAGTCCAGCGCCCTTAACCACCATGCCCCTGTCGGCCTCTAGCTGCCCTTTTATAAGTTTATTATTTCTTTATCTCATGAATGAGAAAGACAGACAGTACCCCAGTAGGGTCTTGACACTGTGATCCATCCCCAGCCATCAGTCAGCCGAATCCTGGACAAGCATGTGCTCATGAACTCCAACAGGTGTCCAGATATGAACTAGGAACCTTCCCGTGGGGGACTGCATCACAGAGTGCCATGTCAAACTGCTGTGCCACCGTCTGGCCCTGGACTGGTCTTAGTGCCTAATATAGTGGGTGGTCCAGAAAGTCATGATGCATTTTTGCATAGAAAATTACGTCATGACTTTCCCAGTGGCCTAATAGCTAGGCTTGGGGGTTATCAGTCAGGTCATCAGCTGTCATGGAGGTTAAGGCAGCTGAATCCCACATAGCTGACTGTGTAGTTTGAGTCTTTGACCCAGCAGCTTGAAAAACATGCTGGGCCGCATGTACGTGTGTGCCTGAGATCTGACAGGCTGGACGCCTGGACGGGGGCGGGGTGGGGGGGGAGAAGCATGAACTAACCCTGTGGAGGGTGCCCCCATCCCTGACCCTCACATATGCATGCACACGTGGTCCGCCAGAAAGAAAGAAAAGCATAGACATTTAAAAGAAAAAGAAATCATCTGTTATTTCTCGGACTTTCTTCTTTTAGAGTTATCCATTTAATTTTATTTATTATTATTATTATTTAATTTGACCAGAGTGAGAGAGAGAAAAAGGGAGAGAGAGCGAGCCTCCAGATCTGGGACTCCAACCACAGGCAGCCATGTAGGAGTCCAGCACCTCAACCACTGTGCCACCCGCGGCCTGCCTTCATGGACTATCTTAACAGCCTCTTAACTTTGCTCTCCTTTTAATCTCTTCCTTTTCTACTTCTTTCTCTGTACTCTTAAAAAATCCATTTGACCATATGTTCGCACAACTTCCTGATGGTTTTCCATCATTTAGAGTAAAGCCCAGTTCTTCTGTTGCTCTGCTGGCGTTTCGTAATCCTTTCCCAGCCTAAGTCTGCAGTTTCCTGGCCCTCTTCTACACCTCTTCTAAAGCTTATGGCCCAACGAAACTGTGACCTGAGTCACACGTGTATGACTTCATACACACGCCAGTTGTGAGAAGAGCACGCATTGCTTCATGGGACTTATTTTATGTGTGTGTGTGTGGTCTCAGCACAGTGCACTCTGATATCTTCTGTTTCCTTCTGCTGGATTTTGCTTTTGAAATGCCAGCCGTGATTTCCTGATGTTTGAAATACTGGGAATACACAAGGATTCTTTAGCACCCCTGACCAAATTCTCTTCACAGAATGGTCTTCCATCTGATTGCTTCCTTCTGTTTTCAGGTGATGAATACACAGAGAACAATGCAATTCCTTCCCAGGCTAGGGCTGTGGGGTGGGGGTAGGTTGCAGAAGAGAGCAGCTGTTTTGCCTCAGGGTAGGGAAGCTCAGCCCTGCCTGGTGAGGAGCTGGGAAGGCTGACAAGGAGGTGGAAGAGGGTGCAGAACTGGCTTGGGAAGCTCTGGGTGTTGCAGCCAGCCAAGCAGCAGCGCTGGGCCTGAGCTGCCTGAAGCCCAGTGCTTCCACGTCTGCTTTGGCTTGACCATTGGCTGAAGCAGCAGCAGGACCCTCCCGGGCAGAGGTGGGG
>NW_006159717.1:719052-728851 GCF_000334495.1 Tupaia belangeri chinensis
GGCCGTGGGTTCCCGGAGGCCCGGGTCTCCCACGTCTGCTTTGGCTTGACCATTGGCTGAAGCAGCAGCAGCACCATCCAGGCTAGAGGTGGAGGCACAGTCGTATTCCTCACAGAGGTGCTCCTGTGTCTCAGCTCCCGCATCTGGGTCATGAGTGTGTTTGGGAGAAGGGCCTGCAACTCGCCCACACTGACCTTCAAGTTTGAGGGAGGGAAGGTTTTCAAAGGCAATCTTTCTCTTGTTTCTCCTGAAACACTATGATCCTTTATTTAAAGGTTTTTTGCTTGCCAGAGAGAGGTAATGTCAGAAGTCACCTCCCCAGGGGGATTGCCATACCACAGTCCCTTCTCCATTCCTCCTGGGACTAGGGTCTTGCACGCACATGTGCCCAGCATGATTTCCAAGGCATTGGGTCCAGGACTGAAACCGTGGTCAGCCATGTGGTTGTCCAGTGCCTCAACCACCACACCTGCCAGTCCCCACTACTATCCTTTAATAAGAGAACAGGAAAGTCTCTAAATGAATAGGAGCTCTTAAACTCCCCTCATTTGGAAGCTGTAATGCTTATCCAGTGGAAACACTCTCCATCTGATTCACAGTGCCTGGCTTTGCAAAAAAGGAGCTGTGCAAACTCTGCATATACTTTTTCTTAACCAGCATCCACTTTCCCTCAGGCTAAACCCAGCGAGTTGGAGGCTAGAACACAAGTTGTTTCGCTGTGGAGAAAATTGAAGTTGAACCTAACGGGCCGCATCAAATGCCGAGCTCTCGCTAGAAGCTGCTCGTGCCACTCAGTCTCCACAGTGTATTGCCCCCTCTGCACTGACAGTGATCCTGACCACATGCTGGGGTTGCAAAGCCTTTGGGGAGCAAGGGGCTGGGAGGGCACCCTTCCCTGTCCTAGTCAGGCCCCAGAGCCTCTCTGCAGAGGCCATGTGCATGGGGCCCAAGACTGCATGGCCTTTTCCTAAGTTGGTCGGCCCTGAGAAGTTTTTGATAGACTGTTTTGTCCTTGCTTACCTTCTGGATATTGACAGCCGTTTATGGATTCGTTACTGTCTGCTCAGATTGTGTAAGTGCTGTCTGTTATCTCACTTCATCCCCTCACTTCCGTACCACAGTCTTAATCATTTTGCCAGGCCCTTGGCTTAGGTTCAAGGAGAGCATACTTCCAGTCTTCCCTGTATTCCTCCTGTCATAGGGACGAGTTAAGGCATGGAAACTTCTTGAGAAGAGAAAGCATATCTTTGGATCTTTATTCTGGGAGGATGCCTAGACCCCAGCTCCTAGCACACCCTCCTCATCTGTCCCTAACACACCTGCAGAGACATGGAGCAGCATTCCAGACAGAACAAGTCAGTGCAGTGGCCCTTAGTGACTGAGCGGTCATAGAACACAGTGGAAGTTTGAGGAACAGAGGAAACCAGTGTGGCTGGTACAGAGTGCTGAAGAGAACGGCTTAAGATGAGGTTGGACAAGACCAGCAGATGGCATAATGGTTATGTTGCTGAACTCCCACGTAGTTGACTGCAGTTCAAATCCCGTGGCTTGAAACTCATGCTGGATGCATGCACATGTGTGCCTAAGATCCTGAGAGGAGAATGAAGGAGAAGGGATTGAAGTGTGGACAAGTTCCCTGGGGGTGATTTTTCATTTTCTGTCTCTGTCTCTCAGGCAAGTGCACACAACCTATAGCAAAAATCTCTCCCTAAAAAAAAAAAAAAAAAAGGAGGTTGGAAGGCCAGCAGGTGGTGTGGAGGTTAAAGCACTGGATCCCACATGGCCAACTGTGCAGTTTGGGTCCCAGACCTGGGGGATTAGAAATCCCTCCCAAGAGGAAATTAAAGGTTGCAGCATGGCCAGCCCCTGGGGAGTGAGTCCTCACTTTCTGTCCCTGGGGAGCACATTTGCCCCAGGACCACTGGTGCCGCAGGGCCTTAGCATGAAGGTGGGCCAGAGAAGAAGGAGAGCAGGTGGGAACTGTTGCAGTGGTCCGGGGTCTAGGGTGGTGGCAGAGGAGAAAAAAGGGTGGACTTCCCAAGGGACCGCATGCAGGGAAGAATCAACTATGACTCCCCGCCTTCTGACTTGTACTGGGTAGAAGGAGCCGCGTTTACTGAGAGGAGACGGTCTGAAAGAGGTTAGGGTTTAGTACTTGTGCCAGGCACTCCGTGTTGGGCCGGGTGAGATGCCTATTCCCAGATTCTGGCAGGCGGTGTACATCCAAGCCCGGGATCCCGGAGCAGTGTGGGCTGCAGTTAGCGGCATGTAGACAATAGAACCAGGGGATAAGGAGACCATCCAGGGAGAGTGTGTGGGCAGTACGGAGAAGGCCCGGGGCGGGGGGAGGGGGGACCACTTAGAAGGCTCCTAGAAAGGGCCAGCGAAGTGGATGGAATTGGATCCGGTGAGGTCAGAGGGAACCAGAGATCAGGAACCACAGGGAAGAGAGTTTAAGACGGCCATCTCAAATGCTGCTGTTCAGTCCAAGGACAAAAGGCATTGGGGTCTGTCCTTGTGGTCACTGATGATCAGGCTGAGTAGCTGTCACTAGACTGGTAGGGACAGAAGCCAGGGAGAAGTGGGCGGGGAGTGCAGGGAGGGGAGGGAGTGGGTGTAGGGATGTAGCAGTCCTTGGAGATGGGGAAAGGGGGCGTGTTTTGTACGGTGAGACACCCTAGTAGGACATGTGCCTGGGGAGTGACATGGGCAGGCCACAGTCCCCAGTGTTCACACTGACACAGACCAGCCCCCAGTCAGGTAACAGGTCACGTAGACCTGACAGCCAAAATGACCCATCTTCCCAGAGGTCCTCTACGGCGCGAGAGCAGACGCAGGCCCAGCTGTGGCGGCACAGGTGGGGGGCACTACTGTGTGACAGAGCATAAGGCCCAGGGTTCAGATCCCAGGTTGCGGGGATTGCAGTGTGACAAGACAGGGCTTCCTGTCTTCCTGTCTCTCAAATAAGTGAACATAAGAAGATACAGTATTCACTTTACACACACACGCACTAATAGCCACGCTGCCAAGCCAGACCCACCAACATCTGTACCTCCCATACAGAGCACGGTCCTCTCCTAGGGGCCCCTCCCACCCAATTCTCACCCCTTAGTTTCTAGCCTTTTCTCTCCCTGGTGACCTGCTCACTTAGGAAGCATGGCCATGCCTGGGCTGAATAGGGACAGGGACGGCTTCATTATCCAATGACAGGTTTTATTAAGAATATGAGAAAGCGATCCGAGACGGGAAGTACAGCAGCTGTAGGTCAAGAACAGCAAATACAAAATCCAGCGACATCTTCAGCTGACACCGTTCCCCCACCCAGCCCACCCATAGCTCTTCGTGCTCGACGTGCCGAGAGCAGACGCAGGCCCAGCTGTGGCGGCACAGGTGGGGGGCACTACTGTGTGACAGAGCATAAGGCCCAGGGTTCAGATCCCAGGTTGCGGGGATTGCAGTGTGACAAGACAGGGCTTCCTGTCTTCCTGTCTCTCAAATAAGTGAACATAAGAAGATACAGTATTCACTTTACACACACACGCACTAATAGCCACGCTGCCAAGCCAGACCCACCAACATCTGTACCTCCCATACAGAGCACGGTCCTCTCCTAGGGGCCCCTCCCACCCAATTCTCACCCCTTAGTTTCTAGCCTTTTCTCTCCCTGGTGACCTGCTCACTTAGGAAGCATGGCCATGCCTGGGCTGAATAGGGACAGGGACGGCTTCATTATCCAATGACAGGTTTTATTAAGAATATGAGAAAGCGATCCGAGACGGGAAGTACAGCAGCTGTAGGTCAAGAACAGCAAATACAAAATCCAGCGACATCTTCAGCTGACACCGTTCCCCCACCCAGCCCACCCATAGCTCTTCGTGAGCAACAGCACCCTCTCCTCCCTGGTCCAGCGGGGCGTCTCGGCGCATGAGCAGAAACAGTGAAAGGAAGCCCCAACTCAGTGGGATAAATAAGTTGCACCGGTGAAATGACAACACGTAAGTAAATAGGACAGACAGCAACAGGGCTGGGGCGTGCAGCCTGGACTCAGGTTCTGCACTTTGTGCTTCATCTTGGTTCCTCGAGGCCCGTCCTGCCAATTCTCTCCAAGAGTGGGCAGGCCCAAGCGCCCACGAGGGCCTCCTGCCAGCACCCTCTTCCAGGGGAAGGAGACCAGGAGGAGGGTAGCAGCTCCTTAGTAGCACCTCTGAGTTCTGAAGTTTCTCTCCTGCCATCAGTTCAACAGAACAGCCTTGGCCCCGAGAAGCACCCACTGCTGCCCACGGGACAGGCTCTGCCCCACCACTCAGCCTGCCGCGTTTCCTGTCTCCACCCTTCCCAGCAGTCAAAAGTCAAAATTGCACGTGTGAGACAGACACCTGGGCCTTAACTTACCAACGAAACACCGCTGCAAGGCCACTTTCCTGCAGCCCAGACCCCTAACTGGGTGTCTGGATGAGTGTTCGCTTTTGGTCTGACTAATCCCACCTTTTAGTCCTCTCAGGCCCACCCCGGGAGCTAAGGCCTCATGTCAGGCCTCGGGAGCCCCTTAAGGATGGGGCGGGGAAGCGGTTATTTCCGATGCTTGGTGTCCTTCTCTGAAGACTTGGCTTCACCATGCCCACTGCTTGCACTGCTTAGAAACATCTTGTCCAGTCCCTTGAGTGACTCCAGCAGGTAGTTCTGGAAGGCAGTGAGAGCAGCACAGATGGCGGGCCCGCCGAAGCCATGGGTGATGAGGCTGAAGTGTGTCAGGCAGCTCTGCACCCCCGGCTCCAGGATGAGTGCTGGGCGGCTGTTGCCCAGCGGCGAGCGGTCCTGAGCCATCAGGTCTGCAAACTCCTTGCAGATCTGCCTGGTTGGGAGAAGGAGGGTCAGAGGTTAAAGGACAGAGGTCTGAGGACCTACACATGCTGGGCACTTTAGATGCATTATCTATATGACTGCCGACCCTCCCAACAGTCTGCAAGTGACGACCACACCCATTTATGGGGAAGAAAACTAAGGTTCCGAGAAGGAAGCTGACTAGCTTGAAGTCCCAGGGAATAGCATGCCCGTGCCCTGCGATCTCCTCTGGGTGCCCTGCTCACGTTTAAAGTGGAGCTCAACTACTCAGTCCTTACCAGGAGACCCCTGGCCCTCTCTCCAACCTCAAACACCCAATGCTTCACAATGTCTTTGAAATGATGAGGGAACAACCTGGAATCTGCCTCGCGTGGTTAGAATAGCAGCCAGCAGCCGAGGCCGAGGCCCGGATACCGTCTCGCTGCCAGCACCGCCTCACTAACCCTCACAACCTTCCACACATGATCTTCAGCGGACGAAGGAGGAAGCATTTCGGACAGGTTAGAAGGCCTGCTGCTGTGGTCGAACTGGGATTTGAATCCAGCGCCAGTCTGCAGCCATGACTGATTCCCTTGTGCATCCTGTGTGTGGCTCAGGCAAGGGACCCTGTCACCCCTCATCGCTGTGTCACACAGACGCCTTCCAGCATCTTCAACAAGCTTGGGCTTCAGGAAGTGCTGGGTGCATGAAGCAATTAGTGGACGAGGTGCGCCCCGCCCCAGTATGCTTCCCCAGCTCCAATACAAGCCCTCTGTGGTCCCTCCATCCATGTCCCCCAGCCTGCGAGTCCTCTTCTGCTAGGGCACTTGAGGAAAGCCTCAAAGGAGGACCGAGAGTAGAGCTGGGATTTGAGCCACCGCATGAGGTGGGGACGTGGATGGCATCTGAGTCGAGGTCAGCTGGCATGGTGGCTCTGCCGGCCAGGTTGTAGGCCCTCAAAGGAGTTGGGGCTTGGCATACAGAAGGATGGTTTTCAGGTCTCTCTTGAACCATCCGTGTGCAAGCTCTTGCTCTTCTCCCCCACTTCCCTCTTCTGTCTTTTCTTGCAATGAGCCTGTTATGGTCTAAAATTCATACACTGAAATCTTACCCCGGTGATGGTATTAGGTCGTGGGGCCTTTGGGAGACAATTAGGTCATGGGGGACAGAGCCCTTGTGGGTGCGGTTAGTGCCCTTAGAAAAGAGGCCAGAGGGGATGGGAGGTGGTATGGTGGTTAAGCCATTGGAATCCCACATGGCTGACCACGGTTCAAGTCCCGGACCTGGCAGTTTACTTTTTCACCTTCCCCTCTCACCCTGTCCCTCTCTTGTCAAATTAAAATAAATAAATAGGGTCCAGCAGGTGGTATGGTGGTTAAGCACACTGGACTCTCACATGGCCAACTGCGGTTCGAGTCCTGGACCTGGTGGCTTGCTTTCAAACTTTCCCTATCTCTTTCTCTCTCTCACTCTGTCCCTTTCTGGTCAAAATTAATTAATTTATTAAATGAATAAATAATTAAATTAAATAATTCTTAAAAATAGAACTTATAAAAATAAATAAAGTTAGGGGCTGGCAGGGGGTATGGTGGTTAAAGGTTCCCTAGAGAGCTCTTTTTGATCATCCAGCTGCAGACACACTTCCCAAGTGCCAAGCACTAGATTTATTTTTTTCCCAGCTGTCATAGAGTAATAGTTTTGTAAAATGCAATAAAAATAAACTAGTAGATAGGCCAGGAGGTGACACAGTGGTTAAGGTGCTAGATTCCCACATGGCTTACCATGGTTTGAGTTCCAGACCTGGCAATTTGCTTTCTCACTTCCCTTTTCTTCTCTCTCAGTCTCTCTCAGGTGAATTAAAATAATGATAATAAGAATAAATAAAAAATAAATAAATAATTCTTTAAAAAAGAAAAAGTCAAGAGACACATACGACTAAAAATAAAAAAGAAAAGGAAAGAAAAGAGGCCAGAAAGGCCCCTTGTTCCTCCCACCATGTGAGGACACAGCAACAAAGGGCCACCTGTCAGCCAGAGAGCAGGCCCGCACCGGACCCCGGATCTGCCCTCGGACTGCCCAGCCTCCAGAGCCATGAGGAGTTCGTCTCTGTCCCTTATCGGTTTAAGGTATCTTATCACAGCCGGGTGGATTAATACAGGGACTCTTTATGAAAACTACATCTTAATGAAACGTGTTTGTTCAACAGGCCCTGAGGTGTCTGAAAGCCAGCACGGTAGCTATTACTGAAGGTCCGTGGGCTCAGGCAGGGGCACCTCAGACCCACGCAGGCCTGGAGCTGTTGATGCCCCGAGGACGTGAGTGAGGCGCCCACTCCTGGCCTGTATGTGACACTGTTTTTGCTGATGCAGACCCAGGTAGGCCCACGCATGGTGTCCGTGTGTGCCCCAGGGTCTGTGGGTATGTTCATGCATGTCTGACCGTGACGACATGGCCACACGTGGTGCCATTGCCAGGTGTGGCGCCCGCACTCACTTGGCGGCCAGCAGCATGCTCTTGCGGCTGTGCAGCTCCCCGGGGTCGGCATGCTGGCGGCACAGGTACTCGGCAGCGGCCTTGGCTGGGAACTCGGTCTCACAGACGTAGCCGAAGTCCCGGGCCAGGTGCACGGCCTCTCCTGCGGGGAGGGGTGTGCCGGTAGGCCTCTGAGCCTGGAGCACAGCCTTGCACCTCCCCCCAATCCTGCCTCTGCAGGTGCCCCATCCCCTTGCCCAGCCGGGGGCCCAGCTCCAGCTCCAGCCTCCATTCCACTGCCCTCCCTTGGGGCCACCTGGGACAGGCTCTGAGCTCAGGGTAGGGGGAGGCTGAACCTGCCAGTATGCTAGGCAGAGGTCAGCAGCCCACAGGGCTCTCACCTCCATCCCCATACCACATCCAGACCCTGGCTACTCCTGCCCCCATGCACACACATGCACACACTGGGACGCTCCATGCACAGGTGTACAGGCACACACAGACACTATAGCACTTCCACGAGCACACAGGCGCTTGCACTAGCCCGGCACACTGAAGTGCACACCTAGCCCGCACTTACCCTCCACCAGCGAGGTCAGCAGCGTCACGTTGGCGGCCTTGCGGCGGCCAGCAGGCAAGTTGAGCCCAATCTTCTCCAGCCGTTCCCGCAGGCACCGGCCCCCATTCTTGGACTTGGCCCTTGACACGCAGACACAGACATGCAACTATGAAGACCAGCCGGAAGCGGGTGGGAGGCTAAGTAGCCCCAAAGGGCTTTGCTGCCTCCCAACCCCTGCTGAGGCTGGGTCTGGCCCTCAGGATGCTCCGGGGTCCCTTTCTGCCAGGTCCTGACCTCACTGCTTTTGCAGCCAAGACAGGAGGCCCAGCACCCGGTTCCAGGAGCCCCTCATTTCCCCTCGGGCTTCACTCCAACAGGGGCAGCCTAGGTGGGGCAGGACAGGCCAGCATCTCGCTCCCTTTTCCCCAATGAGCACACTAGCTGGGTCAGACACAGCCAGCTACACAGGAGCAGACACACGGGACACAGGAGCACACGCCACCTGGGCGTTCATGGGTGCACGGAGGGACTCATGTGAGCCGAGAATACAGACACACCCACCCTAGCAGAGACGTCTGTGAGACACAGACCTGTGATCACACCATGGGAGCCCAGAGGGCATAGGTGCAGACACACAGGGACTCAGACCCCCACAGAGGTACAGACGTGTGCAGACACATGTGAACAGCTCCAGGTACACATGTGATTACACGCATGCAGGACACTCACACAAATCTGTACTGCTGGCCATGTACACGCATGCACGCACACATGCACACACATGCATGCACACTGTCCCGAGACTCATCAAAACCTGTAGTCCAAAGTGGAATACCCTTCCCAGGCACAAGGGCATGCACAGAGACACGACGGTGAGGACACTCCATGGACCACCACGCTCCCCACCCCAGACACACACACCAGGGAGGCCTTATCCAGCCATGGGTGAGCCGGGGTCCCGGGATCTTTTCCCTGGGGGGAGGGGACACACATGGGTCTCTCTTCCCCAGACCCAGCCCTGTCCATCCTGCCCAGGGTGGCTGAGCCCTCCGCACCTCATCTGTGCCCTCTCCCCACCCCCACACCCCAGACCTGCCCCAAGCATGCATGGTCCAGGATGTCCAGGATCAGGGCCCTCCTCCCCAGGGACCCTGAGGCAGAGGTGACTGTGGGATGAGGCTGGTGCCCTCTCGGACGCCCCGAGAGGACTGAGGAGACCAGGGGTTTCAGCCAGGCGCTGTGCAGGGTGGCGGGCTAGCCTTCCTACCTGCGGAGGACGCCCCCCAGGAGAGAGGCGTTGAGGCACTCAGGAGGTGAGAGTCGCCGCTGCACCTCCCCCACCGTCACCTTGTACTTGGACGTGGAGCTGAGCAGTGAGAGCCGGCCGGGAACGGAGCAGAAGACCTCGCTGGGGTTGGTGACGCCGCCAACCAGGCTGTCTTTGGCCAGGGAGAGGCCCGAGAGGCTGCTGGCTTTGGAGGGGAGGGGGACTGTGGGCTGAAGCAAGAGGAGGAGAGGCCGCCACTGAGCCGGCGACCGCGTGCGGACACAGGGGCAGGCCGGCCCCAGCCAGCGTGTGGCAGGCACACTGGTGTGGGCGCTGCAATGTCCCGACCTTGGCGGGGAGGTCCTGTTACCCCTGCTTCACAAGGGAGAGACTGAGGCACGCTGAGGGAAAGTGCCGTGCCATGTCCACTCAGCACGTGGGCGTGGGAACAGAGCCAGAACTGGCTGGTGCTGGAACCCGGGCGCCCCTCACTGGGCGAGGCAGGCCCTGTTCACGCGCAGCCCGTTTTGGCAGTCCGCGCAGTCACGGCTGGCAAGTGCCTCAGGGAGGCAGATGTGAGGCAGCCCGGGCGCTGCCAGGTCCGGGCAGTCCTGCTCCGCCTTTCCTTTCCCACTGATGATCCTCCTCTTCCCTCCCAGCCCCCCCGATTACAGCAAGGC
>NW_006159717.1:728955-744802 GCF_000334495.1 Tupaia belangeri chinensis
GCGGGGGGGGGAGGTAAGGGGAGGAGGGCTTTGGAGTCCCATATTCCTGAGACAGGGAGGCTCCCCCCCCACCCCCGTAAACCTCCAGCCCTGGCCCCCTTTCTACCCGTCATTCCAGGATGTTTAGGGAGACCAGGAGGTGCGCCCCGCAGCCACATCCCCAAACACTCCTCAATTATTTAGGAAAGGAAGGGAAGGGAATCTGAGAAGTTAATTTCCTAAAACTCATTTAGACACTCTGCCCTGAAGTCTGACCGCCAGCTTAGCCCCGGGAAGGGGCCACTGAAGCACCTGCTCCTTCCAGGCCTTCTCTTCTTGCTAGGCAAGGCCCCGTGTGTGATGTGGGGGGACAGCGCAGGGCCCCAGAGGAGTCCAGCCAGCAGTCACAGTGCTCCTGTGCAGGGCTCACACAGATAACCTCACTGAATGCTCAGCCACCCCCGATGCACAGCTGGAAGACTGGTCCAGCAGCACACCCGACTGTGCTCAGCCTTCCAGCCACCGGTAGACGCTTGCTAAGCACCTGCACCTGTGTGCCGAGAACTGTGCTGGGCCTCAGGAACACCCAGGCGGGCCGGGCAGTGATGCCTGGTAGCACAACTGGGCTCACTTGGGAAGGTTCCGAGTTCTCATCCTGGAACCTCCTGTACACACAGGCAGGATGTGACTGCCCGTGATCTGGGCCTGCTGAGACTCAGGATGGGTCTCGGCGTGGGGACTCTGCTGGGGCTGCCTGTCTCTCTTAGGGAAGAAATAAGTAAATAAAAACCAAAGGTAAACAAGCCTGGCAGGGCTCCATCCTTCCCCTCCCCATGAGCACCGCCGGCCTCCTCGGCCACCCGGCCAGCACCTCCATGGTACCATCCACGCCTCTCCCCTGCACACCCACTTGACCTCCCCACGTGCCTCAAGTGCAGCTGCTCTGCCCACATGACTTTCCGCCCAGGCCCTGCTCTGCCCTCCCCGCTTGCTCCGGAGGGGTCTTTGGGAAACATGCGTCACTCCCCAGCTGAAAACCCATCGGTGCCTGAGAATGGATCCCAGCTCCAGAGCTGGGCGGAACAGGGTGGGGCCCGCCCATGGAGGAGGGCCAGCCCCACACACGGCCCTCGCACGAGAGCTGTATGGGCTCATGCTGCTTTCCGTAGCCCATCTCAACACACACAAACTGAGCCTGCGAAGAACTCAAATGCACAGGAAGTAAGGCGCAGAGGTGGCCTCGACCTCTGACCACTGGCTCTGACATTCGCGTCCTTACCAGTCACGTCGCGATGGCCTCTTCACCCTCTGCAGGCCTAGCCCTCCTCTGGTGCCCATTTGTTTCAGACCCACACTGGCCAGCAGACACGATGTGAAGGCCAGGTGAGTTGGGCAGCACGATGCGACACTCAGGGAGGGCGGCCCACGTGGGTGGGTTCTGGTTCACATCCAGAGACCTCTGGGTACAAGGGCTGGCTGAGGCTGCAGTGGGTCACTGGGGCCCTGCTGGAGGTACTGTCTCTCTCTCTCTCTCTGTAACTCGCTCATGGAAGGTATAAATAAATAGGGACCAGCAGATGGCATAACGGTTACATCGCTGGACTTGCACATAGTTGACCATGGTTCAAGTCCCAGACTGGGCAGCTTAAAACTCACACCGGGTGCATGCGCATGAGTGCCCAAAATCCTGAGAGGAGAATGGAGGAGAAGGGATTGCACCTTGGTCATTTCTCACTTTCTGCTCCCTCCGTCTCTCCGGTGAGCACATATACCCTATAGCAAAAGTCTCTCTACAAACAAGAAAAAAAAAGATATAAAGAAATACAGGGGCCAGAAGATGGCATGGTGGCTAAAGTGCTGGATTCCCACATGGCCAACCACAGTTTCAGTCCTGGACCTGGCAGTTTGCTTTCTCGCTTTCTCAATTCCTCTCTCTCTTTCTCAATTCCTCTCTCTTTCTCTCTTTATGTCTTTCTCCAGTGAGTGCCAATATCAAATTTTAAAATAATAATAATAAAATTTATTAAGAGGTTTGAGAGGTTTTTCTATAGGGCGTATGCACTCACCAGACAGACAGAGAGAGACAGAGAGACAGAAAGCGAGAAATCACCCCCCAGGGGGGATGGCCACGCTGCAATCCCTTCTCCTCCATTCTCCTCTCAGGATCTTGGGCATGCACACACACGCCCGGCGTGAGTTTTAAGCCACCGGTTTCGGGACTCGAACTGTGGCCGACTACATGGGAGTCTAGCAACATAGCCATTGCGCTAACTGCTGGTCCCAATAATAATAACAAAATTTATTTATTGTTTATTTTTAAAAAAACAAAAACCTAGCACAGGCCAAATGGAATGTGGTGCAACTTGGGACGTGGGACCCCCAGGGCGAGCTCTTTGGGCCCTCGGGGCTGCTCCCAGGGTCCCCTCTCTGTTCTGTGAGCACGGCCTCTCCTTCCCAGGCCTCGGAGTAGGCACTGTGCCCTGCACACGGAGCTTCCAGGCCCCCAGCCCAGCCTCCTCCACCCCAGCCCACCCCAGCTGAACCCTCCATGTTTGCTTTCTCGGCCGTCTCCCCACCTGTCGGAGTGTGCTGAGGGCAGGGTCTTGGCTCAGGGGTCATCCCAAGTGTGGGAGAAATAAGCAAAGGAAGGTTGGGACCCCCCAAGTGGGAGGAAGGGCAGTGACGGCCCACAGCCCAGTGTCGGGGTGTCTCACTGCTTAAGCCGGTGCTATACCCGCCAGCCCCCACTCAGGCACGGGGGAGGGGCCAAAATGCCACGGTGGGTGGTGGGTGTGAGTGAGAACGCAGAGTCGGGGATGTGTGGAGAATATGCAGCAGACCCTTCACCCCAGGAGAGTTCCCTTCTCCAGCACAGGGCCAGAACTAGGGTGAGGCCAGTGAGACCCTGGCTTATCCTGGGGCCACATTTAACAAGGCACCAAAAAACTCAGTTATCAAGACAGGGTGTTTTAATGCAATATATTGTTCATTTTATTGTGAGATGAACAGGCACCCTCCTCCCCTGCCCTCCAGCCAGCCAGGACTACATTTCAGGTCAGCCCAGGGCCACGACCTTCCATGTGGCTCCAACATTGCAGAGTGGCAACCAGCCACCTGCTTCCCATGGCTGGGCCGAAGACAATATATTTTTCTTTTTTTGGAGAGGTTTTTGCTATAGGGCACCTGCTCTCGCCAGAAAGTCAGAGAGAGATAGAAAGCGAGAAATCACCCCCCGGGTGGGGTGGGGATGGTCACGCCATAATCCCTTCTCCTCCATTCTCCTCTCGGGATCTTGGGCACTCATGGACACATGCCCGGAGTGAGTTTAAGCCACCGGGTCTAGGACTCGAACCAGAGTCGACCACATGGGAGTCCAATGACACAGCCATTACGCCAACTGCTGGTCCCCGAAGACAATATTTTAAAAAATAATAATTAGGCCCAGCCATGGTGGTGTACGCAGTAAGGGCACCGCTGTGGATGCTGGAGCCCAGGGAAGGCCTACTGTCCTCCTAGCTAACTGGGAGGCTGGGGCGAGAGGACTGTGCATGGCAGACTGTCCTAAAAGTACCCCTGTCTTTCTCTCTCTCTCCCCCTCACTCATTAAAAAAAAAAAAAATTGGGGGCCAGGAGGTGATATGGTGGTTAAGGGGACTGGACTCCCACATGGCCAACCACAGTTCGAGTCCCAGACCTGGTGGTTTGCTTTCTCACTCTCTCTTTCTCTCTCTTACTCTGTCCTTCTCCGGTCAAATTAAATAAAGTTAAATAATCTTTAAAATAATAAAAAAATAAAAAATAATGAAGAATGTCCAAAACCCATGATGAGAGCTGACCCTGTAGTGTAGCAATTAAGCACTGGGCAGGGAGAGTCAGCTCCCATGTGGCTGACTGCCGTTCGAGGCCTCAGCCTGGTAGCTTCTAAAACATGCCGGGTGCTTTTGCATTCATGCCCCAAACCCTGATAGGAGGGACACACGGAGGAAAAGGATTACGGTGTGATCACATGCCACTGAGGGGGGCGTGCTCTCTTTCTCTCTCTCTGGCAAGCTCACGTGTTCTGTGACAAAAATAAACAAATAAATAAAAATAAAAATTATAATGTAAAACCCCATGATCAACTAAATATCAAAATGTTCAATGCAGGTGGGCTCTGACCTGTTTCCGCACAACTCTACCTCACTCGCCTTCTCTAGCCCTGCCCCGGCCTAGAGTGAGGGGCGAGGATGTCCCGACTCAGCAGGGGCACCAGCCTGGGTGTGCGGGAGCCTACCTGGCCCACCAGTACAACCCTGTGAGCAGCCATGCCCAGGGGCTCTCTTCCTGTGTCCCTCTTTCTTAAGGGGAGGCTTTGAGATGGCGGAACTAGCCTGTATATCTCGATTGTTCTAGCGGTTATCTGACTGTGCGTTTCTAGACATAGGTCAAAATTCATAAACATGTATCAGGGAAAAGTCATGATGTATTTTTCTGTGCAAAAATGCATCATAATTCTTCTGACAACCCATTGAAAAGGGTGAACTGCAAAGTGAGTAAATTATACTTCGAGCTTGACTGAGAAAAAGAAATCTATAAATTGATCATTTAACAGAAAAAAACAAAGAAGGGCTGGCTCTCTGGCCCGGTGGTTAAGAGCTGGATCCCACATGGCCAACGGCATGGTCTGCATCTCTGCCCTTGCAGCTTGAGAATCACGACAGGTGCAGGTGCGTGTGCCCCAAAGTCCTGAGAGGACGGAGAGACAGAGGAGAAGGGACTGCAGCGGAAACATTCCCACAGCGGAGCTTTCCCTTCGCCCTGTGTCTCTGGCGCTCCCTCTGGCAAGCACACGTGTCCTCTAGCAATCAATCAATCGATCAATCAATCAACCAAAGGTAAAAATGACTGTCCTCTTTCTCATGCCCCCCTTGCCAGAGAAGAGGTCTGAGGAAGAGGAAATTCTCTCCTCCAGAGGCCCCTCCATCCAACTGCAGTCAGGCCCTGGGGCCCCTTGAGGCCAGGCCCCGGAGGAGGGAAGAGGCCAAAGCTGCCTGAGGCTGTTTGTACCTGTGCGACCAGAGACGCAGTGCCACACGTGACAGTACGCAGAAACCATATACCCTTGTCACAGACACAGCAACGAGGGTGGGACTGTGCACGTGTTACCTGCTCACCCCACTGACACCCAGCCGCAGCTACGCCCAATCTCTGCCCTCCTTCAGGGTGCAGACACGTGGCGGCATGCACATGCTATCCGTGGGTGTTTTCGCTGGTGACGCCTGATGTGCGCAGATGTGGGTGCTGCCGAGCGTACGTGCATGCCGTGTAGGTGGACCTGTGCTTGAGTGTATAAATAGCAGACCTCCCTGCCCCAACCCCACCTGTCTCTTTTCCCTCCAAAATGGCATGAGGGGGACCAGCAGATGGCGTAATGGTTACCTTGCTGGACTCCCATGTAGCTGACACTGGTACAAGCCCTGGACCCAGTGGTTTAAAACTTGCACTGGGCGCATGTGCGCCCAAAATCTCGAAAGGAGAACGGAGGAAAAGAGATTGTATCGTGGCCGTCCCCCCAATGGTGATTTCTTGTTTTCTGTCTCTCTATCTCTCCAGCGAGCATGAGCCCTATAGCAAAAATCTCTCTCTTTTTTTTTTAAGTGACTTCTATCACCTTTATTTTATTTATTTATTTATTTATTTATTTATTTATTTATTTATTTATTTATTTATTTATTGGCCATAGGGCGCGTGTGCTCGCCAGAAAGACAGAGAGAGACAGAGAGACAGAAAAAGATAAATCACCTCCCAGGGGGGGATGGCCACGCCGCAATCCCTTCTCCTCCATAAGCCACCGGGTCCGGGACTCAAACTGCGGTCGACTACGTGGGAGTCCAGCGACATAGCCATTACGCTAACTGCTGGTCCCGCAAAAAGCTCTCTTAAAAAAGAAAAAAATAAGCATAAGGGAGGGCCAGCAGGAGGCATGGTGGTTAAGCTGACTGATCCCACATTGCAACCCCACAGTTTGAGTCTTGGACCTGGTGGCTTGAAAAATCACACTGAGTGTGTGTGCATGTCTGCCCAAAATCCTGAGGGGAGAATGAAAGAGAAGAGATTGTGGTGTGGCCATCCCCCTGGTGGGGATTTCTCACTTTCCCTCTCTCTGTGTCTCTCTCTCTCTCTCTAACAAACGTACGTGCCCTATGGCAAAAATCTAAAACAAAAACAAAGGCATGAAGAATGGAGTCCAGAGTTAGAGAAGCAGGTAAGCAGGGGAAGGGATTGTCATGGACATGGGAATTAAACCAGCACAGAGGGGCCAGCAGGTGTGGTGGTGGTTAACGTGCTGGAATCCCACATGGCTGGGATTAAGTCCCAGACCTGGTGGCTTGCTTTCTCACTTTCCTTCTCTTTCTCTCTGTCTCTCTCTAGTCAAATCAAAATAACAATAATAATAATAAATTAAATAATTCTTTTTTTTAAAATGGGGGGGGCAGCACAGATTGCTCAGCAGAGACTCGGGGTTTGCTGCACATGCTCTCAGGACAGATCCCACCAATAGGCTTCTGAAGCTGGCCTGGTCTCCTGGCGTGGCCTGGTCACACTGCAGAAGCCATTCACACGCATACACTCCTGCGGACACAGGAGCTCCCAGCTAGTCAACCTGTCACACAAGTCTCTCTCTCTCTCCATGGGGAGTGGATATGATCCGACTACTGAAGTGAGGAATATGACTCTCCCAGAAAACCTGTTAGAATTCTTTCTAGAAGAAACATAGGAGAGAAATCTTCATAATCGGGGATTGAGTAAAAAGTTCCTAGACACAACACTAAAAACATGACTCCTAAGAAAGTAACAATAGAAAGAGAAAAAAAAAGAGTAACAATAAATTGGACTACATCAAAATTTAAAACTTTTGGGGCCAGCAAATGGCGTGATTGTAAAGGGCGCTGGACTCCCAGATGGCCAACTAAGGTTTGAGTCCCAGACCTGTAGGCTTGCTTTCTCACTTCCCTTCTCTCTCCCTCTCTGTCTCTCTCTCTCAGGAAATAATAAAATAATAATAATAGGGACCAGCAGTTGGCATAATGGCTATGTTGCTGGACTCCCACATAGTCAACCGTGGTTTGAGTCCCAGACCTGGTGGCTTAAACTCCAGGTGTGTGTGCGTGTGCAACCAAGATCCTGAGAGAATGGAGGAGAAGGGATTGTGGTGGGGCCATCCCCCCTGAGGGGTGATATCTCACTTTCTTGCTCTCTATCTCTCTTTCTGGTGAGCGCATGTGCCCTATAGCAAAATCCTCTCAAAAAAAAAAAGGATAAATAAAGTTAAATAAATTCTTTTAAAAAATATGAGAGTATATCAATAAAATTTTTAAAAATTAACTTTTGCATCTCAAAAATGCTACGAAGAAAATGCAAAAAAAACAAACTGAAAGAAAATGTTCGTAAATCATATATCTGATAAAGGATGTGTATCCAGAATATATAAAGAACTCTTACTACTCAATCATAACACCCTATTTAGAAAATGGTTGAAATAGTGACTGGGGGGGCAGGTGGCATGGTGACTGAGGGTGCTGGACTCCCACTTGGCTGCACTGGACTCCCAGAGCACTGCACTGGTGCTAGGCCACACTCGCCCCCACGCCCACACCGAGACATTTCCATCACCCCCAGAAGTTCGTTCATTCCCCTGCGTGGTTAATGTCTGGTCTCACCCCAAACTTCTGGCGACCACTGAGCTGCTCTCTGTAACGTCGTGTACTCCGGACGTTCCTCGTGAATGGAGTGTGTAGATGCGCAGACTGTAGCGTCCAGCGTCGTTTACCTAGCAGGAAGTCTGCGCCTCGCCCCGCGCCACGCCTCACCCCGCGCCACGCCTGCCAGCCGCTCGTTTCTCTACTGCTGAGAGCTCCGGCTGAGCCGGGTCCACACGTTAGGTTTATGTCGGTCAGTTGGCCGGCCCCTGGTTTCCTTCCACTTTCGGCCATTATGAGCAGTGTTGCTGTGAACGTTCCCATGCATGTCTGTGTGTTGACGTGTGTTTTCATTGCTGTTGGGTAAATGTCTAGGAATTGCTGGGTCGCATGGTGAGCTTATGCCCACTATTTAAGAACCCGCTGTCCTCTTCCTACGGTGCTTGTCCTACTGTTCTGCACTCACAGCAGCCATGTGTGAGGCCTCCAGTTTCTCCACATTCTCACCTCCATTGGGCACTGTCTGGTCTTTTTTTTTTTTCCTTCTTTTTAGAATTATTTTATTTAACATTTTTTTATTTATTTTCATTTGACCAGAGAGGGACAGATTGAGAAAGAGAGAGAGAGAGAGAAAGTGAGAAAGCAAGCTGCCAGGTCTGATGTGGGCGTCCAGTACCCTTAACCACACCGTGCCACCTAGCAGCCCCTGTCTCGTCTTTTTTTCTTCACATTTATTTATTTTTCCCATGTAGGAGAGGCAAAGAGAGCGCGAGAGAGACAGCACCCCCTGCCAGGGTCCTGATGATATGGTTAACCCCGCAGCTGCAGCCAGCCCCGGATCATGGGTACACGTGTGCCCAGCGTACTCAGGAAGTCTCTGGGTTTGAACCAGGAACTGTCCCATAGGGGACTGCCTTGCAAGGTATCATTGTTTACCCATGTGCCACTGTCTAGCGCCATCTGCTTTTTTTTAATTAGAATTGTCTAGTGGTGGGGGGTGGCAGGTGGTGAGGTGGTTAAAGGCTCTGGACTCCACATGGCTGATCACGGTTCAAGTCCCAGACCTGGTGGCTTACTTTCTCACTTTTCCGCTCTCTCTTTTTCTGTCTCTTTCTGATCAAATTGGAATATAATGATAATAATAAATAAAGTTAATTTTTTTTTTAATGAAAGAACTATCTGGGGCCAGCAGGTGGTGTGGTTAAGGCTCTGGAATTCCCACACGGCTGACCATGGTTTGAGTCCTGGTCCCAGTGTCCTTGCTTTTTCTTACTGTCTCTCTCTCTGTCTTTATCTGGCAAAATTCACGTGAAAAATTAAAAAAAAAACCTCTTAAAAAAAGATTTAAAAAACCTATCTAATGCTACCTCAGTGTAGTTTTAATTTGCATTTCCTAATGGCTAATGATGCTGAGTACTTCTTAGGTGGTCGATAGCCTTTCATCTGTCATTTTTAGTGAAAGGTCTAGTCACATTTTTTCCAACTTTATTTATTTATTTATTTATTTTAATTGACTAGAGAGGGACAGAGTGAAAGAAAGAAAGATGGTGCCAGCAGGTGGCATGGTGGGTGGGGCGCTGGACTCCCACATGGCCGACCGCAGTTTGAGTCCTAGACCTGGCGGCTTGCTTTCTCACTTTCCCTCTCTCTCTGTCTATGCCTCTCTGGTCAAATTAAAATAAATCAATTAAATAAATAAAGTTAAATAAAATAATTCTTTTTAAAAAGAAAGTGAATTAAAAAAAGGAAAGAAAAGGAAGAGAGAGAGAGGGAAAGCGAGCAAGCAAGTCACCGGGTCCGGGACTCAAACTGCAGAGGCCGGCCTACACAGGAAGGCTGTGTTTGCATCTGGAGACTTCCCTGAGCACACAAGGTGCGGGTGCCCATGATCTGGGGCTCGCTGAGGTGGGAAAGGGGGCGAAGTCCTGGTGTAAAACCCCTGAGGGAAGGCTGTCTCTCTCCCCCTCTCCCCGTCTCCCTCACACCATGGAACTAAAACAATTTAAAAAATAGATTGTGGTAGTAGTTACACAACACCATACATTTAATTAAAATCGTCAAATTGTATCTTACAATGGGGGCGTTCCAGATATGTAAATTTTACATCAATAAATCAGGTTTTATTTTGGGAGGGGCAGAGGTTTTTGCTATGGGGGTGTGCACTCGCCAGAAAGAGAGAGACAGCGAGATAGAAAGTGAGAAATCAACCCCCAAGGGGAAATGGCCATGTCGCAATCCCTTCTCCTCCATTCTCCTCTCGGGATCTTGGGCACGCACGCACACGAGCCCAGCGTGAGTTCTAAGCCACCAGGTCTGGGATGCGAACCGCGATGGCCTCGCAGTTTCATTGCTGGACTCCCTGCACGGTCTACTGCGGTTCAATTTCCAGACCCAGTAACTTCCAAATTATGTCGGGTGTGTGTGTGCCCAAGACCCTAGAATGAGAATAGAGAAGAAGGGATTGCAGTGTGGTCATCCTTCCTGGGGGTGATTCCTCACTTTCCCTTTCACTGTCTCTGTCTCTCGTTTCTCTCTCTGGTGAGCGCACTCGCCTAGGAGAAAAACCTTAATAAAAAAAAAGAAAATGCAAGTTCTGAGCCAGCCGGTGGCATGGCGGTTAAAGTGGCTGGATCCTAAATGGCCAACTGCATAATCTGAGTCCTGGGCCTGGCAGCGTGAAAGACATGCCTGGCACGTGTTCCTGCGTGCCCAAAATTCCGAGAGAAGAATGGAAGAGAGGGAACTGCAGTGTGGCCATCATACCTGGGGGTGCTTTCTCTCTCTCTCTCTCTCCCCCTCATTCTGGCCAGCACATGTGCCCTATGGCAAACTAAAGAAACAGTTTTAAAAAGAACAGAAAAGAAAATGCAAGTTCCAGGACCTTATCTCCAGAGATTTTCAGTCAGTAGACAGGGAGTGTCCAGAAATCTGCGCTCTCTCTCTTACTCCTGAATGAGGGCTTGTGTGCCTAAGTGAGGGGTGTGTGTGTGTGTGTGTGTGTGTGTGTGTGTGTGTGTGTTCAGGCTGACTAGCCTGGGGGTTAGAATCGCCCTTGCCTTGGGGGATCCTTCTCCTGAGCAGTTTATCAGTGCAGAGCCAGAGCCAGCCCAGCCAGAAATCTACATTTTTAACAAACATCCCCAGGGGATTCGATGCAAGATGCACTTGATTCTTTAGATCACACCTGGGGAGCCACTGGCCCAAAGGCTGAGATGGGGTTAACGCAGGAGTAAGGCAGATGGAAAGGGTAGTGATCCCCACCCCCAACAATGGGATCTGCTGGGTAAGTTTCCTCCTCCTTGACTGTCAGAGTAGTTTCTCCTAGCTCCTATTCACTCCCCTGCTCTGGGCTCATCCAAGCTCCCATAATCCTCAACTAAAGCCTAAACTTAATCTGAGTGGGCTAGTCTCTTAGTTGTTTTCTGGGGCAACTTGTCTGGGAGGCAAGTGAGGAAGGGTTGTGGAAGTGCATGAAGATTGTGTCTTGGGGCCAGCAGTTAGCACAATAGCTATGTCGCTGGACTCCCATGTAGCCAACCATAGTTCGAGTCCTGAACCAGGTGGCTTAAACTCATTCCAGGTGTTTGTGTGTGTGTGTGAGACCAAGATCCCACTTGGGGATTTCTCGCTTTCTCTCTCTCTCTGTCTTTCTGGCGAGCACACGCATCCTATAGCAAAAAACCTCTCAAAAAAAAAGATTGTTTCACGTAAGTTTCTGGGTTTTTTTGGTTTTTAAAAAATATTTTATTTAACTTTATTTATTTTTTTTATTTTAATTTGACCAGAGAGGGACAGAGAGAGAGAGAGAGAAAGCAAGCTGCCAGGTCTGGGACTTGAACCAAAACAGCCATGTGGGAGTCCAGCACCCTTAACCACCACACCACCTGCTGGCCCCCTTCTGTTTTGTTTTTTAAGAATCATTTTATTTAACTTTATTTATTTTAATATGACCAGTGGTGGTGGGGAGAGGGAGAGAGAGAGAGAGAGAAAGTGAGAAGGCAAGCCGCCAGGTCCGGGATTTGAACCCTGGTAGGCCATGTAGGAGTCTAGCACCAGCACCCTTAACATCATGCCACCTGTCGGCACCTTCATGTAAGTTTTTGACATTTTGTTTACTGTGTGTCCTGTATTTTTTTTTTCAAAGAATTATTGAAATGTCCTTGTCATGCATATATATTTTCTGTTTTTTAATTACCAGGAGCATGTGTGCTTGCCAGAGAGGGACAGAGAGAAAAAAAGCAGCACCCAGTGGGGCGTGGTCACACTGCAATCCTTTCCTCTTCACCTCTTCATCCTGTCGGGGTTCGAGGCACACATGCACATGCATCCAGAGTATTTTTCGGGCTGGTATGGCCTGGATTCCGATGCTCGGTGGGCCTTGTGTGAGCTGGATCCTGTGACCACTCGGCTCCAGTGCCAGCCCTGGCATTTTTGAAACTTGGAAATGCTTCACAGAGGTATTATTCATCTTGGTTACTGACTCTTTTTGCCAGTCTTAAATTTGACCTCACTCATCTTTCCCCAGTCCTGGATCTCTTGTGGGTCCATTTGGAAGCCCAAATCCGCCCCCCCCCCAGAGTCGGGGAGGAGAGGGTGGCTGTTTACATCAGTTCCTACCCTGGAGACCCTGGGACTAAAGGGGGGCCTCCAGAGAGGGATTCCCTGCCCCCCCAGCAGGCAACCGCCCACCCTCCTCTGGGGGAAGGAGGGTGTACTGAATCTCAGTTCACACCCCTAAACCACTCCCCTCCAGCTGTGGCTGCAGATCCTCAAACCTACCCTTATGTGGACCAGTCTGGCTTTTCTGCAGGGAGGGCCTCTGCAAAGCTGTCCCCGTGTGATCAGAGCAGACTCGTCCCTTTCCTCACCCACTGTCCACACAAACTTCAAAACCCACCAGTCACTCACTCAGCAAGTACCGTTATGCACCTGCGGAGCTGGTTCACACATCTCTGCCCAGAAGGCACTCACCGCGCCTTCTCCCAAGTCCTATGCAGATGGCCGCCCTTCCCAGCTGCAAAATATCCCTGTCCCTGCATCAGCTCTACCGTCAGTCCAGCCTGCTTTGTGTCTCTGAGACAAGCAAAACTGGAGGTGACAAATGTGGTCAGGAAAAAAGAGGGTCCCCACCTCCTCTCCGGTTGGCAGAGGCCCTGCCTGCCACCCCTGACCCACAGGGTGGCTGCAAGGTGGTCGATCTAGAAATGTACGTTAGGGCTGGGGCTTTGCTTCACCTCTCCGAGCTCAGCGCACGGAGTCAGCGGAGACTTTACATCCCAGGTCTGGACCCCAAGAGCTTCCTGGCTCCTCTCCCTGGCTCCTCTGGCCAAGTCGGAGGTAGGCAATCCATTTCTGGGCTGAGCTGCCTCCATTGCGCACGCAGCACTCCCCGCTCCCCTGCACAGAGGCCCTCGGGGTCATCGCCCGGAGGAGTTAGAGGAATCCGACGCTGACAGAAAACTAATCCGACCTCCGATGGACCGCCCAGGGGCTGGCGACCAGATCGGAGTCCCGCAGTGACCGCGCAGGCCGGAGGGAGAAACTGCCGGCTGCTTCGCGGGGACCCGGCATCGCCCACACACCCATCCGGGTCGCGACCGCGGGAGCCAGTTCTGCTGGCCTCCCCAAAGACCGGCTCCCCAAGCTCACAGCTCGGCAACAAGGCGCTTCCTCCGGCAGGAACTGCCCCCCACGTCTCCCCGCTCGCCCCGGGCGCCTGTCTCCGGCTGTGTAACCGACGTCCAGTCTGCAGCGCCCAGGGCGCAGCTCCTGCTCAGGGCGCCGGTGCTCGGGGTCCCACTCTGCCACCGAACGGCTGCGACTGCGGTCGCCTGGTGCGCACTCCCGAGTCCGCGCCGCCCGCCTGCCCGCCCGAGGGAGCCCGCGCGCAGCGCCCAGGACAGTCCGGCGCACACAGCGAGTTTGGTTTGAGCGCTGCCTTTGGAAATTCCCGCGCGCACCAGGACTCCTGGAGTTTGGGAAGCTGGAGATAAACCAACTCCAGGCGATTCCAGCCCCTCCTGACATCGAATCTCCCCCCTTATCCTCAGGCTTGGGGTTAAGACACACAGAGCAACCGTGATCCTTCTCATCTTCCCGGGATGGTTCCCAACCCTCCCCAAAAGGCAGGATCTTGGCTTCTCCCAGGAAAGCCGTGAACCTAGGCCCCCAGCTCCCTAAGCCCAGGCAGGAGTCAGGAACTGGTGGCTGTGTCCACTGTCACATCTCCAGTGAACCCAGAGGCAGGCTCCAGCCAGTGGCAGACCCGCTCTCCCATCCCTCCAGCCAGCTAAGAGCTGGATTCCCAACGCCTCCTCTCCCCCAGCTCGGGTGACACAGCCCCAATTCCTGGAGCCCACCAGTCACTAACTCCTGGGGCACCGTCCTCTCGTCTGTCCCTCAAGCCCCACAATATGCGCATGCAGGAAGTCCAGCCCACTTCCAGGTCCCGGTGACCCAGCCGCAGCCCCAGCTCTGGAAATCCAGCCTCAGCACCAACCCCACTCCCACCTAGGGCTTCCCCTAACGACCAGACGGCAAACAGCTGGGGCTTGAATCCACTTGTTTGAAAAACAACGCCAAGTCCCGTAGGGCCAGCGCCCGCCCTGGCACCTCAGGCTGCGGTGTGCTGCTGAATCCCTTCCGGGCTCACCCCAAATCTATGGGTTCCCCTGAGCCTGGCTCTGGCCACCCTGGTACAGCCCAAACTTGTCCCTCAGGTGGGAAAATCCACTTAGGCAATCTCACACCCCTGGCTTCTACTAATGCCCAGAGACACAAAAATATGCCTGAAAATACACAAGGGCCTGCGTACTTAGAGATCTTCAGGTACCAAAGAACAAATTCTAGGACATGACAGATACCTGCTTATCAAGACCCCTACACGCAGAGAACCGAGCACGAAGCACAGGAACGCATCTCACACACACTCCCAGGCACAGAGATGCATGCCCAAAACACTCAGACGCACAGGACTCACAGAACACTAACCCCAGGGCAGGCCCCAGCACACAGCCTGACACGATGTTCACAAACTAGCTCCCCTAATCCTAAACTACAGGAGGTTCAGGCGGAATGAAGATTCCCTGGAAAAAGTAGAGCCCCCCACGGCCCTGCTGGGAAGGCAGGGGCAGAAGGTGCCCACCAGGCTCCAAAATGCTGAGGTTTTGTAAGTGGAAATTATTTATCAAAATCAGTGGGAACAGCACTCCCATGTCTGCCTCTTAGGAAACAGGAAAGTGGTTTAACTCGTTCTGAAAATTAGCTTTAGATCCACAAGAACGTCCTGCCCTGGGCAAGAGAGCCAGGTCCCAGCACACAGCAGGCGGGCCAGGCAAATGGTTTGGGCCCATCCCAGGCCACAGGCTGGGGGTGTGTGTGGGGATGACCCAGTCTGCGCTGTTGCCCAGCCTCTGGCCGGGCCTGCAGCCTCCGCTGCCCTCCTCTGGGCTCGGAGGAGAGCCCGGCGCACAGGAGGCACCAGCGTCGAAGAGCATGGCCTGTGCGCCCCAGGCCTGCACCATCTTGCCCGGCCCTGCCCTGGCAGACGCACGCCATTCCTTACCTTTCTTGATCACGGACTGGTCCAGAAGGCTCATCCCCGGCTCATCCATGGCCTACGAGTAGGAGAAGGCGGCGGTGAAGGCTAAGCCCCGGCTGCCCGGGTCCTGGTCTGCTCTGTGCTCCGCCCAGTGAACCCGATGCACACCGCCGTCGCCTGGGGCGGCGACGGGCGGGACTAGGAATCACTGTGGCTCGGCACCATCTGCGGAGGAGCAGGAGCCCGGGGTGCCTCACCGAGCTGTGCGAAAAGGGAAGTAAGCCCGAGGCGGGGTACCGCACCTCTCCACGCCCCAGGCACCCGCTGCCCCGGCAGACGGAACGGACATGGTTGCCCTACTTGGCGAAATGGCCCAGCGGGCTGCAGAGAAATGATTTGGTCGGTAGGAGAGTTGCCTCCACCCGGACACCGCGCACGGACTCGGTGCCCGGGCGCCTCGATGGTCAGGCAGCGTCTAGCCCAGGACGAGACTCGTCCTCCTTGGAGCGGGTGAGAAGTGGAGGGCTCCGGCAGAAGTGGGTCCCCGCACCCGTCACGTAGGGCGTGCTATCCTCACGGCGCGTCCCGGCCCTCCCGGCCCCCTCGGGCCTCACCTGCAGGTCCTCCAGGCCGGGCGGCGCTGCCAGTC
>NW_006159717.1:745164-760227 GCF_000334495.1 Tupaia belangeri chinensis
CTGGGAAAGCAGAGGGGCGCGTTGGGCGGCGCACTGGCAGCGGAAAGACCCCCTTCCCCAAGGACCTCCTTAGCTGGCCGGGCCCAGCTGCCGTCCTCCCCGCTTCCCGGGGCCCACGATGGCGCTCCGAGGGACCCGCGCGCGCAGAAGCCTCCGGCTAAGGACGCGGTCTCCCGCGCGCGCACCCCTTTCTCAGCCGGCGGCGTCCGACTTCGTTGGCATGGGGCAGGGGCGTGGAAGAGCCATCGCTCGGGCTCCCGGACCTCTGGCCGAGCATGCCGGTGTCCCCGGCCCGGGATTACTCACCATGGCGGAGTACGCGTGCACCAGCATGGGGCGAGTAGCGCGGGGCGCGAGGCGTGGCGGCGGCGGAGCCCTCGCCCGACGGCGAGCCCGGCGGGAAGCGGCGCAGGGAGCCGGCACAGTCGGCGAGGGTCACGGAGCAGTGCGGGGTGCAGCCCGGGGTGCAGCCCAGCGGGCGTGGGACCCTTAGCGGTAGGCGCCCCCGGGCGGGTCCATGGGCGAGATGGACGGGCGCCGCTCACAGTCGGAAAAGTCGGCCGACGGGTGCCCGCGCCCGCCCTTCTCCCTCTGAGCGCAGCCTGCTCCATGCACTCCAGTTATAGTGGCGGGGGGGGGCGGGGTCTCGGGGGCGCGCATTAAAGAGACAAGCTGTGGCCGCGCTCTCCCTTTTCCCCAACGGTTCCCCCAACGGCCGCCGACGGGGATGCGTGGCCTTGGCAGGACTTGGCGGGCGCCGGGCCGGAGGGGATTTGTAGGGGGGAATTCAACCCTTGCTGATCAGAGCCACCTTCTGGGCTCCCAGCTCACACAGACTCGGTGAAACACAGGGTTCAAGGTTGGCACGCAGGGCCCCTACCTTTGCGGTCTCTGTTGTGTCCCTTTCTTGGAGCAAAGCACTTCTCTTCGCTGACCTCAGCCTCCTGGTCTGACAAATGGGTGTAAGTCATTTTCTAACCGCCTAACCAGACTTTGGTTGAAGTGGGTGGTCGTGAATATGCAGTGAGTTCTGAACTGTGGACATAATCCCATTGGCTCATGTACACATGTGTATCTATGTGCATGTGTGCAAGGCGTCCTCACCCTCCCTCTGAAATGTTTCTGGGTCAAAACCCCTCTGCAGGGGCCAGCAGGTGGTGTGGTGTTAAGGCACTGGACTCCCACATAGCTGACCACGGTTGAAGTCCTGGACCTGGTAGCTTGTGTTCTCCCTTTCTTTCTCTTTCTCTCTCTCTCTGTCTCTGCCTCTCTCTAGTGAGCAAATGAGCCTTGTTACAAACCGAAAATAATAATAATGATAAGTAAAGTGAAATCCTTTTTAAAGAATTATTTTATTTAACTTTTTAAAATTTATTTACTTTTTTTTAAAACTTGACCATAGAGGGACAGAGAAAGAGAAAGTGAGAAAGCAAGCTGCCAGGTCCAGGACTTGAACCAAGGTGGGCCATGTGGAAGTCCAGCGCCCTTAACCACCATGCCACCTGCTGGTCCCATGAAATAAATAGTTCTTAAAGAAAAAAAAAAAAGCCTTCTGCAGGCACTCACTTCACTCAGGCCTTCTGGGCTGTAAGCCACAGTGCCAAGCCCAGGGGAAGGAAGTTGGAGACAAACCTGCCAGAGACCGTCAAAGTTTCCTGACACAGGTTTGGGCGCGAGCCCTGGAGAAGGGATCAGGGTGCTTCTGCAGCCAGGGGCATTGGCGGGCTGTGGGCCTGGGACATCCAGAGACTGCCATGCGATCTGTGTGTGAGTGACTCACATGCAAGGGGTGATGGTGACGCTGACACGCACAGCCATGTGTTCGTGTGTTACCATGGCAGGCACTGGCTGGCTGTTAAGCATGTTACGGGCTCTACAGTCACTCCCTCTTTCGTTCTCCCAAAGCCCGACCCTGGTGCCCCTAGAAGCAGAGACAGAGATGAAACAAAGGCAAATGAGAGGGATGCTCAGCAGAATCGCAATTGAGAAGGCAGAGGGAGACGTAAAAAACAAGAAGACGCACAGACCAGGGCGTAGCAGAACCCATCTCAGCAAACACTACAGAACGTGCCAGCCTCTGCTCGGTACTTCACGGATATCAAGTTACCCAACCCTCGCAGCAACCTTGCAATGCACACCCTTAGCACTCCCATGCCAGGTGAGGAATGGGCACGGCGAGGTTAGATCACCCGTCCCGGGTCAAGCAGCTGGGACAGTCTGTTTTAGTCCTGTGTGCTCCAAATCACGTTAGACTCGGGCTTAGAATTTAGTCCCGACTCAGAGTGACTGTGTGATCCTGGGCAAGTTCCTTTTCCTTTCTGATCTTGGTTTCTGCAATTTTGACAACAAAAATGTTGGGGAAGACAAACTGCAGTAGATGAAAAGTCTGAGTAAAAGTATTAGACTAGAAGAGAAGGAGTTGGGCCATCAGATGGCATGGTGGCTAAGGCAGCTAGATCCCACCTGGCCATTGGCAAAATGACAGTCCTGGACCCAGCAGTTCGAAAAACACAACAGGTGTATATATGTGCATGTGTGGCCAAAATCCTGAGAGGAGAATGGAGGGTAAGGGATTGCAACCATTCCCTTTTGGGGGTGATTTCTTACTCCTCCCTCGTCTGTCCCTGGCAGGTGCATGCACCATATAGCAAACAAACAAAAGAACAGAAAGAAAGAAAAAGAAGAAAACAAAGGAGAAGAAGAAGAAAAAGAAAAAAAGAGAAAGGGCAACAAAAATGACACCATTAACTAGTTTTTTTTTTTTTTTGAGTGAGAGATTTTTGCTATAGGGTGCATGTGCTCACCAGAGACATGGAGAGAGACAGAAAGTGAGAAATCACCCTCCAGGGAGATGTCCAACCACAATCCCTTCTCCTCCAATCTCTTCTTGGGATTTTGGGCACGCATGCACACACACACACACACCGGTCATGAGCTTTAAGCTGCTGGGCCCAGGACTCAAACTGCAGTCAACTACATGGGAATCCAGTGACCTAACCGTTATGCCATCTGCTGGTCCCTAAGTGATAACATTTTAACTCAAGACATTTTAATCTTGCTCATGCATTTCCCTGTTGCAAAGTTTCATGACATTTGTATTAATTATCCTACTTCTGTTCCCATTTAAGCTAACATATGTGGTATAGAATCATGTACTTAATAGATTTCTTTCAGAATAGCTTCATTTTGAAAGACTAGTGCCAATTAAAAACACCTTGACGCAGAAGAAGAGTTATAGATGCATACACACAACTTAGATCTTTCTTTTTTTTTTGAAGCACAAATAGATGTTGATTTCTGAACTTTTATTTCAAACTTTGAATGAGAGAGTATGAGCTAAGCACACGCGCCCGGCGTGAGTTTTAAGCCACCGGGTCCGGGACGCGAACCGTGGTCGACTACGTGGGAGTCCAGCGACATAGCCATTACGCTAACTGCTGGTTCCCATCTTTTTTTTCTTTTTTTTTTTAATTAATTAATTTATTTTTTATTTGACCAGAGAGAGACATAGAGAAAGAGAGAGGGAAAGTGAGAAAGCAAGCCACCAGGTCCAGGACTCGAACTATGGTCAGCCATGTGGGAATGTCCAGCACCTTAACCACCACACCACTTGCTGATCCCTTTTTTTCTTTCTTTTTTTTTCTTTAATTAATTTATCTAGCACTTTTAACCACCACGCCACCTGCTGGCCCGACACTGTTAACTTCTGAGCTGCTGGTTCCAGGTGGAGATGCCAGTGGCACATGGAAGGTGCAAGCCCAGGCCAGGGTCACCTCCGCTTGGAGGCCAGGGTCAGAGGAGGCTAGCGGCCACGACTTCATCACTGAGAGCTCTCAGAGGCCGGAGCCTCCAGCTGTGGCAGTGGATGAAGCCGGATCGGGCAGCTCAGAACCGTTCCTGCCCCAGAGTCTGAGGTCGCAGTGTGCTCGTGAGTGTGTAGGTGACACACGGTGTTGGGAGCCTGTGGGCGTCCCTCTTCCTCCCATCTTCAGCCTCGGCCACAAGGCACAGGAAGTCCAGCTCCAGGCTGGCGTCAGTGCGTGGCATGTGTGTTGGACTCCTGGGAAAAGTCAGAAGCAGCTGGGGTGATGCCTGGGCCCACTCTGGGACCCCCTGCTCTCTCCTGCAGGCTTGGGGGGGGGCTGGGGGCAAGGTTTAAATAACCTCACTTCCTGCTGCTTAAGATACCTGCCCCGCCTCGTCTCCCTTACTCTGGCTATTTCTCTTTTCTGCCCCCTTTCACCCACGTCCTTAATGTCGGTGGCTCACTTTCAGAGCAGAAGCTCCTTCCTTTCCTTCCTGTCTGCTCTTCACGAGTGAGCTCAGCCCCTGTGGAGTCTTTAATGGCGACCTGTCTGTCATCGCCTCACCAGGTGTTCTCCAGTCTGTCTCTCACTAGAGACCCAGACCCAGACGCAGCTGCCAGGTGGGGGTTTCCTCCAGACACCTCGTTGCTGCCATCTGAAACCATCTGAGTCCAAACCCGACTGGATCTCTCCTCCCCCGCTGACCCCAACTGCTTTCCCTCCTATGTTCTTTTCCTTTTTTCCTTCAGTTTTGCCACAGGGTGAGTGCCCTTGACCGGGAGGGGAGAGAGAGAGGGAGAGAGAGTGAGAAATCACCCTTTGGGGAATGGCTACAGCACGTCTTTCTCCTCGACTCCTCTCGGGATGTTGGGGTCGTGCACACACGCACCTCGTGTGTTTTTCAAGCCACCAGGTGTGGGACTTGAACTGTGCAGTCAGTCATGTGGGATCCAGCCGCCTTATCATCCACGCCACCGGCTAGATCCTGCCTGTGTTCTATAGTTCCATCAGTGACAGCACCATCTTTTTCATTCAAACTTGTCCCCAAATCTCACCCCCAACGGGCTAATTCTCCTGAGGTGTTGCCGTTGTACCCCTTAAACATCCCCCCATGGACTGAATGGAGAAGAGACTTGAGGTGTGTATTCCAGAGGGCACATGGCACCGCCCCCGCAGCACCTTAACCAATCCCCAGAGCGGGGATCCTGGGCCAGCACCCCAACAACATCTGGGAACTTGTTAGAAGTGCCAAATGCAGGGCCCAGCCCCACTACTGAGTCAGTAACTCTGGAGGTGGAGCCCCGCAATCCTTGTTTTAGTAAGTCTCCAGGGTGGCTCCGAAGAGCACCAAGGTTTGACCCCAGCTGGTCTCCTATCGTTCCCACTCACTTCCAACTCCACTCAAGCAAGAGAGAGAGGCCTGTGTTACCTCTCATGGAAACCTCCCTAGGGCTCCCCATGGCCCATCTTCAGGAAGACGATTCGGAACTTTCTCGTGAGCATTCCGGACTCTGCAGCTGTGACTGCCCTGCTTCGTGAGCTAACAGAAGATACGTCTTGTGCTGTCCTCGGAGCGTGGCAGGCGGTCAGTGACTGCTCATTAAGCAGACGGTAGATGGGTGACTTCCCAGCCTGCCGCGGGATCCTTGGGGAAGGCTCCATGAGAACAGGCTCTGACCGGCAGACGCGGAACCCAGGCACACTCAGGAGACCATCAGAGAGACAAGTCATTTTGCTCATGGCCACTGGGGAGAAGGGTGTTTGATGCTGTCTGCTGCTGCTCTGAGGCCCCCCAAACCTCCCAGTCCCATGGTTTCGGACCCTCAGACTTTTTCTTTCCAGGCCAGGGTCTCTGCTTTCTGAGGTCTGGAAGTGGGATTTCTGGTTGCCTGCTCTCTGGGCCATGAGTTCACACAGAGGACTGAGGTGTGCACAGGGCACACATGTATGGAGACACTCATGGGACACGTACACGAGAGCACACGGGTGTGCATGTTACACATACAGACTTCCATGGGCAAACTTGGCATATTGCTCTTCTCCGGACTCAACTTTTCTCTTTTCAAAAAGCGAGTTTGAGCCTGGGGGCTGGCAGGTGGGGTGGTGGTTAAGGCGCTGGGCTTCCACATGGCCATCTGCGGTTCAAGTCCTGGACCTGGCAGCTTTCTCTCGCTCTCTCTGGTCAAATTGAATAATAATAATAAAATAATCCTTAAAAAAAAAACCCAAAAAGCGAACTTGCACTGGGACTTCATATTAGGAAAACACTCAGGTCTGCCTCCTCCTTTGTTGAGCAGCCACCTCTTCATCCCAGCCTCTGCAGCCTCCAGCTCTGGGCCTCACTGTTTGCAGGGAGGGAGATCTGACACGAGGAGATCCTGGAGCGCCACCTTGTAGTTATATTCCACAACTGCAGCTCAGGCTCCCCTTTGTCCTTGGCTGAATCACCAGGAGCAAGCTCCACCCTGGGCTAGTTAGCCTAACTCCCTCCCCCCAGAGCCCAGAGCTCCCCCACTGCACCTCATTAGAGTCCAGTCCGCCTGTATTATGAAACTGTGCAGGGTTTGACTCCTCCATGGTCCTGTGACAGAGAGACCATGGGTAGTTGTCACTTGCTTGGGGACTTTTCTGTTCTTGCTTTCCTGGATGAGCTCAGCCACACCCAGCTTTAAGGATCCTCTATACTGACAGCCCCCAATATGTCGCCCGCCCAGCCTCTCTCCAAGCACCAGGCTGTAGAAGCGATGGCTTCTCAGATACCACATGAGGAGCACAAAGTCGCCAGGCCGAGCTCATTCTCCACACGCCCACGTCCTCCCAGTGTCCCGGTGATAGTGGATGGCGCATTATCCAGAGCAGGGATCTAGAGTCACCCCGGGCTTCGCGTCCCCTTGCTTTACTCTCCTTCATCTCCAGGCGGTCATGCCGCCCCACCAACGAGGTGCTCTCTTCACGGACCTCTCTTCCTAGCTTCTCCGTCCTCACTGCACGCTCTAGCTCAGGTTTACCGCCCCTGAGCGCCCGTCACCCTCGCAGCCGATCATCTTTTTATTCTCAGAGTTATTTAACTTTCTTTCTTTTAATTTGACCAGAGAGAGAGAAAGTGAGAAAGTAAGCTGCCGAGTCCAGGACACGAACTGCAGTCGACCATGTGGGAGCCCAGCGCCCTCAACCACACCACCTGCTGGCTCCAATCATTTTTCTAAAATGCAAACTGGATCACATTCGATCTGCTCAAGAATCTGCAGTTTGACCCTCGGCAGGATCCCACGTCTCGGCTTCCGAGCAGAGCACGCCAGGACCCAGTGACAGCCCACGTCCACTGGCCGATTGCCCTCCCACCACTCCTGCGTCTCCCACCGCTCCTGCGTCAGGCCCCACTGGCGGTACGCACTTGGCTTCTCAAGCCTGCGTGCCCTTATCCTGCCCTCTGCCGCTTGCCTGCTCGGCAAGCCCCTCACCTGCAGGCCTCAAAGCGCACACTTGCTGAGCCTTCTTGGGCTTGTTCAGCCAGGCCCAGGGGCTCTCGCGGTCCAGTCACACCTTGTCCAAGTTGCTGTAGAAACCTCTGCTCACACCTTTGCGTGGCCTTGTCTGTCTCCCAAGGCTTTAAGCTGCCTGAATGCAAGAGCTGTGTCTTTTCACGCTTACCCTGAAGGATCTGTGCTCACGGCTTTCCGTACATCCAGTGACTACTCTCGTCTCTGTGCAGCCAACCAGAGGCACAGAGGGCGTGCTGTGCCAGGGCTGGGCTGAGTGGGGCAGTCTGCAGAGGGCGTGGGCCCGGGCTCCAGCCTGACAGCTTCGGCTCAGGCCTGGTGGTCTGGCTCATCTGCTGGCGCTCTCAAACCCTTCCTCTTGCGTGGCATGGAACAGAGGTCAGCAGTGGGTAGGCCGGACGTCTGTGTTTTCTTTGGTCAGTAGTGACTTGATGAAATAAACTCGGGAAAGGTGGTTGCATGGTGCTGATAAACTAGGCCCACACAAGGAAACTACTGGCTGACGTTCAGGTCCAGAACTCCGTGTGCTGGGCACTCTGGACACACACATATGAGCCGACGCTTGTGACCCGGGCCAACTGAGACTGGGGACAGACAGACCAGAGTGAGGACCCTATTGAGAATGTCTGTCTCTCTCATGTAAGAAATAAATACTTGGGGGAACCAGCAGTTAGCCGAGTGGCTATGTCGCTGGATTCCCACATAATCGACCGTGGTTCCTGTCCCGGACCCGGTGGCTTAGAACTCAGGCCGGGCACATGTGCGTGTGTGCCCAAGATCCCGAGAGGAGAATGGAGAAGGGATTGCGGCGTGGCCATCCCCCCTGGGGGGTGATTTCTCGCTTTCTGTCTCTATGTCTCTCTCTGTCTGTCTGGCGCCCTATAGCAAAAACCTCTTAAAAAAAAGAAAAAAAAGAAAGAAATACTTGGGACTCAGCAGGTGGAACGGGGGTTAAGCGCTGGGCTCCCACATGGCTGGCTGCAGTCGGAGCCCAGTCACTGGAAAAGCACACTGGGTACATATCCAAAATCCTGAGGATAGGCGGGACTGCAGCATGGCCATCCCACCCTGGGAGGTCATTTCTCACTTTCTTTCTCCAGCGAGCACATGTGCCCCATTGCAAACTGTGCCCTCATACACACACACAAATTAATTAGCACGTAGAAGTTGGGTTTCAGATACAAGTTAGAATGACAAAAATTCATTTTGGATTTAAACCTTGGGAGATGTGGCAGTGCCCAGTGGCAGCATGTTGAGATGGTGGGTGGAGCACCCATGCCCCAGCAGGCTCTGCCTGTCCACTGCACCAGGGCTGGGCAGGCCGGATGGGGGGGGGAGCTCCACCTGCCAGCACTTCCTAGCGCGACGCCCCGAGCACACCTCCAGGCCCACTTCGTCACGTGTGGAATCAGAACTATGGGGCCTCCTGCACAGTGTGCTCTGGGGAGTTGAGACAGCACCACGTTAGAAGCGGGTGGTTAGAAGCGGGTGGCAGCTGGGAGCTGATGGGGCTGGGAGAGGAGTGAGCAGGCCTAGGGCAGACAGGTGGGAGGTTCGAGTCACCAATGAACATTTATTGAGTGTCCACATGTGCACAGCTTTGAACTCGGCGATCACAGAACGCACTGGGGGAGGGAAGCAAGGGATCGGGCGTGTAGGGAGGTCCCCCTGGGTTCCTAAGAAAGGTAGTCCCTGCTGGAGCGCCAGTCGCGTCTCTGCAGAGAGGAGTCATAGCAGGGGTGGGAGGTAAAGCCAGGCACCATGGTGGCAAGGGGTGCAATTACTGGGAGAACATGCGGATTCTGGGGACGTGTCCCCTGTTCCTGGCTCCAGCCAGGCCAGACCACGCCAGGGGGACAGCTTAGATGCTCAGGTGTCTAAGCTGGGGTAAGGACAGGCAAAATAAATAACCCCAACCCCCATCGTCACTCTGCTGCAACACGACACAGAAGCGGAGAGACCTGGGTCCAAGGACTCCTGGGTCCCCTCGAGGAAGCTCGGGTGGAAGGAGGTCCCCCTCCCCACACCAGGCTTGTCTGCCCCAGGATGTCCTGGCAGGATGGGGCAGCTCAGAGCCTGGGTCACTTAAGTCGATAGGAAGAACTGCGATGTCAGAGGCCTGAGCCTGTTCTGCCCAAGGCCGAGGGCAAGAGCCAAAGGGCCGATGTCAGGGACGTGGACCGGGGGGGCCCCACAGCCTAGGGGAGCCCACGCCCTGGCCGGCAGGGCACATGGGCTGAGCCAGTCAGTCTCTGCCAGCCCTGTCCTACCCTGGGGCCTCCCTTCTCCTGGGGAGCCAGGCATCAGGCACAATGTCACCTCGTGTGCCCCTCCCCGGGGCTGCTCCAACCTTCCCCGGCCCAGCGGGGACAACCACGTCGATTTCCCTACCCCTGTGGAGACCTGGGGGCGGAACGCAGTTCCTTACACTTGAGGGGTGGGCACTATGCCCTTGCCCTTGGAAAAGCCAGAAGCTGGGGTGTTTGGGGGTATGTCTGGGGAGGGGGTCCGGTCTGGGGGCTTCAGGGAAGATGCCTCCTCCCTCCTTCCCTCGCTGCCCGCCCCCGGTCTGTCCCCAGCAGGCACCCCTCAGGGTTCAGACAGGCACTGCTCCAAGGCCGCCATGCGGTAGTGGCTGGCTGTCTCCTCGCCAGCCTGCAGCCTCATGGCCTCCCGGCACAGCCGGCTGGCCCGTGCCAGCTCCACCAGGACACCCTGGTAAGCGGCCACCATCTCGGGCTTGACGGAGTTGGGGCTCACGCTGCCCAGCAGCTGTAGCAGCTCCTGCGGCCAGCGGGAGCGCAGGGCGGCGGGGGCTAGCCAGGGCAGCAGTGGTACGCAGCCTGTGAAGGCCTGCATGCCCAGGAACCAGAGCTCCTGCAGGTCGGCCCAGATGCCCTCGTAGTCAGGGGACAGTGCCAGCACTGCCTGGTCTGAGCCAGGCGTGGCCCGCGCCACGTGGGACTGTGAGAGGAAGAGGATGGCGGCTGCAAAGAAGCCTCGGGATGCTGGCGTTCCCTGGAGGGCTGAAAGACATGGAGGGAATGGGTGTGAGCCAGACGCCTGGGGCCCGCCAGACCACCTGCTCCTCCGCGTGGCCGCACCGGGGACAGGGACAGCCTGGGTGCACACCCTCCCTTTGACACTTTCTGTGTGACCTCAGGCCTCACTTTTTGCACGTGGGCCAACAGTGCTAATCTGAGAAACTCATGTGAGAATTAAATGTAATCATCTCAGCATGCTCTGGGCCAGCAGGTGGAGAGGAGGTTAAGGCAGCCACATTCCACATGGCCTGCTGCATAGTTCAAGTCCTGGACCTGGTGGCTGCAGAATCACACAGGGTTGGGACCAGCAGATGATGTAATGGCTAAATCGCTGGACTCCTACGTAATTGACTAAGGGGTTCAAGTCCTGGACCTGGAGGCTTAAAACTCATGCTGGGCACGTGTGCGTGAGTGCCCAAAATCCTGAGAGGAGAATGGAGGAGGAGAGATTGCAGCATGGCCATCCTGCCTCGTGGGTGATTTCTCACTTTCTGTCTCTCTCTGGCAAACGCATGTGCCCTATAGCAAAAATCTCTCTAAAAAAAAGAAAAGAAAATCACACAGAGTGTGTGTCCATGTGTGCCCTGAATCCCAAGATGAGAATGGTGGAGAAGGGACTGTGGCATGGCCATCCCCCGGGGGGTGATTTCTCTGTCCCTCTGGTGAGTGCACGCACCCTACAACAAAAACAGAACAAGAATCACCTGAGGCGGCTCAACCACCCAGACCTCTGCAGGCACTGGAGGTGGCTGAGCCACAGGCCCTGAGGGGTGGGAGCTCCTGGGTCCTCACTATCACTGCAGTGGCGGAGCAGTGCCGGGCAGTGGCACTGCCCAGAGTTCAACAGGCTAAGGAGGCGGCACCAGTCTGATTGCCGGCCAGAAGAGGGCGCCAGAGAGACCATGAGCCGGGACGGAATCTTGGTACCAGCCCTAGAAGGGGCTCTCCAGGAGGCCATGTAGGTCAGTCCTGAGGCCATGACGTGGCTGTGGGGATACAGCTAGCCTGGGACTGAGAGTGCAGGGTGGGCTCCTGGTCCCCAGGGACATGGTTCCCTTCCTACTGCTGGTAGCCTGCTGGGATCCCCCACAGGGACACGGAGGCAGCCGAGGGGTGGGCACATTACACCGTGTTCCCAGGCATCTGCTCAGTAACTCCAACCTGACAGATGGGGCACAGGAACAGCCGGGACAGAGGGACCCAAGCTGACTCCCACGGCCAAAGTGGGAGACAGAGGGCGGCCAGGGCCACAGGGGCCGGCCCTCCCCTGCACACAGCCAGAGCGAGGCAGGGCAGGCAGGCGGCGTGCACGAGGGGCTCCCGGGCACTGAAGCCTGGCCCTGAGGGGCTGAGTGCGGAGCAGAGAAAAAGCTCAATGGAGGGAGGCAGGGCTCTGACTCAGGCCTGGTGGGGGCGGCTTCGCCCTGCACGCACTGGATTCAGGTTCCCTGGCTGCTGGGACTCCCAGGTGCCTGTGCCTCTGGGAGGCTTGTGCTAACACCCACCAGAACTTGCCTTAAAAGTCTTGAGAAGGAAGAGAATGTTATCATCTGGGGAAGAAGGTGGGGTGGGGGAGGGATCTCTGCAGAGATTTCCTCTGGATTGGAAAATTCTGCAAAACCATTTACTGAAAACAGTGCCTTAGGCCCAGAATCCAACAGGTCTTCACGGGTCTTTTGGCCTCACCCATTACAGGGCCCTGGGGCTTACCTGGAGAGGTGCTGAGGAGCCGGGCCATGAGGAGGCCCAGGGTGGCCACGTTGGCAGCCAGGAGCAGCCTCCCCTGCTGCTGCACCAGCGCGGGGAGCGACGCCATCAAGGTGTTCATGAGCGACGTGAAGCAGGCGTCGCGCCTGGGGGGACAGGAAGGGTGTTCATGAGCAACACGAGGCAGAAGTCAGCAGGTGAAGGATTAACTTTGAGCCCGAACCAAAGCAATGAGGGAACAGTGAGCGTCTGGGGTCTGGCTGCAGGCAGCTGCACCCAGGTACTCCCGGGGGCCTCAGATACGCCAAACTCTCGTGTGGGGCTGCTTAGGCCTACTCAGAGGCCCCTTCATTCTCACAGTAACAGAGACCCTCGGCACTGGGAAGCAAAGCAGGAGACGGGGCTCTGAGGCCACCAGGCAGCCCCTGGGCCTCGTCCCAACTCTGCCCGGGTCTCTCCCAGGCCCCTCACTTGATCAGCCCTGGTGCGGTGACCACGAGGTTGAGGAAGATGTGGCAGCAAGTCTGCAGGCCGATCTCCACGCTGTCCGGCAGCACCGAGGTGTCATGGCCGGGGGACGTGAGCTCCCACTGCTGTAGGAAGTACTTGCACAGAAGTGAGGGCGCCCCCTCCTTGATCAGGATCTCCCGGGGCCCATCCTCGACAGTCAGGTGGCACCAGCCGGGCAGAAGGAGCCTGAGTGTGGAAGGGACAGATGTGCACAGGGTTAAGAGAGATGAAGGCACAGAGAAACCCCCCCCCCCCTTTTTTTTTTTTTTTTAGGTTTTTGCCATAGGGCACATGTGCTTACCTGAGAGACAGAGAGACACAATGACAGGGAAAGTGAGAAAAAAAAACCCAGGGGGGATGACCATGCCACAGTGCCTCCTCCTCCACTCTCTCAGGATGGTGGGCATGCGTGCACAGGTCCCCACAGGGGTCCAAGCTGCTGGTCTAGGATGCAGCCAGCCATTGGGAATCTAGCCACCATCGTCATCTGCGGGCCCCCCAGAAGTCCCTTTTTGAGGGTACCCTGCCTAGGAGAAGTGGAAACTGGGGAGAGGAAAGACATGCCCCTGTTGGTACCACAGCAAACTCCAAGCTGTGGAGTCATGCGGGCCCAGGCCTAGGATCCACCAGTGTGACTGTGGGCAAGGCACGTGAACCTCTTTGAGCCAGTTCCCTCCTTGTTTTATTTGGACTTTATAAGGGCTGGCTCCATAGCATAGTGGAGAGGACACCAGATCTCACCTGGCCAACCAGTGTTCAAATCCCGGCCCTAGTGGCAACATGCTGGGCACACTCCCAGGATCCTGACAGGACAGGAAATTGGAGGGAAAGGACTAAGCATGACCAGGCCCCATTGGGGGGCACTTTCACTTCTCTGGCATATACACATGCCCTCTGGCATTAGTAAAAAGTTATTTCTTCCATGAGTGAGAGAGACAGAGACAGAGAAGGAGATAGCACCCCTGGCAAGGTTTTCAAACCGTAACCTGCTGCCACCTGGCATCCTGGGCAGGCATGTTCCAGTGGATTCAGGGAAGTCTCTGGACACGAACCCAGAACCTTCCTGTGAGAACCAGGCTCACAAAGCATCACCCCTTTGTGCCACATCCATGTGGTGCCCGTCTTCATCTTTAAAACGTGGTTGAGACGGAAGTTAGATCTGCTGTGCGGACCAAATGAGGCTGCTTTGGTGGAAGGTAGAGCAGAGACTGGGCTCACGGCAGATGCCCAGTAAGTGTGAGCTCTCGTTTACGGAGAAATCTGGGGCTGGGAAGTGAAGTTACCAGCCCTGCCCCCCCAAAACAAATAGAAATAATCCTAAGGGAAACAACATAGTCATCCCAGGAAGCCTGGAGTAGCCCAGTTTGGGACAGTTGGGGTATCCCCGTGTTACACTTTTCTTTAGAATGAACGGACAGTAAGAACTCACCGAAGAGCATCCCCCGGCCAGGCGGGCCCTGGGGTGGTGGGGGAGATGGCCAGGTTGGCCACCTGCTGGGAGAGGTCATTGGCCTCCTCGGCCTCCTCGTAGAGGGCCTTGGCGTAGCGGACGAGGAAGGGCAGCAGCTGGCACACCTCCTTGCGCAGGGACGAGGTCTCTTCGGCCAGCCAGGCACCCAGGATCCGTACCGAGGCGAACACAAAGGGCTCCTTCTGCTTCTCCGGCCCCACCTGGTGCCACGAGACCCCCCTAAGATGGAGCAGGACCAGAGACTCTCTCCTGCCTGGTCAGTCTGCTGGCCAGTCTAGAAACCTCACAGTTGGAAGCGATTCTATCCTGTGAACCCTCCAAACACAGCCAGGCCCTACTCTGTCCCACGTACCCAGCGTCAAGCACGCAGTAGGGACACACCCAGCAGAGCACACCTCGGTGTACCTCTGCTGAGTGAAGTGGCTCTTGGACAACATGCCCCACACTCACGGAGATTCAGGCCACACGCCCTGGCTCCCCACCTCTAAGGCATCTCAAGGCTAGAAAGAAGCTGACAGGTGGGAAACTGCACAGCCCCCCTCCAGCAGCTCCGACAGGGAGTGGCAGGCCAGGCCCCTGGGGACCATGTAAGAACTCCCAAGCCTGGGTATAGGGGAACGCCCCCTCCTGGGCTAAATCAGAAAACGAGGTGAGAGCATGGCAAGGCATGTGGGCTCCACGGCCTGGGGGTTCTGTGGCTGAACCTCTCTGGGCCGGGAGAGCCCTGGCCCTCTCCCCGCGCTGTTACAAGCTTCTGTGCGTGCGTGTGTGAAACTGCTGCAGAGTGAGCAGAATGCTTCGGCGTGGAGTGTGGCGTGGAGTGTGCGTGTACTGGGGGAGCACTGAGTGGGAGGGTACTGTGTTGTGTGTGTGCGTGTGTGTGTACCGTGATGTGAGTGCACATATGGTGTGTGGTATGGTGCTTGTGTGGAGGCCCATGGGGGGGCCACACACACTCCCTGAGCGCTTGCTGCAGTACCCGTCGCGGGGACATCGGCTTTTCCCCCCGCCGCCCGGGCCCCCGG
>NW_006159717.1:760385-779642 GCF_000334495.1 Tupaia belangeri chinensis
TCCCCGTCGCGGGGACAGCGGCTTCTCCCGCTGCCGTCTGGCTCCTGTGCTGCCACCCCCTCCCCGGCTGTGTGGGCCACCGCACCTTACCTGCTGCAGGTAGTGGATGACAGCCCCGATGGCCTCCTTCATGATGCTCACGAGCTGCACCTTCTGTGGCTCCTTCAGCAGGGACTGCTCACAGCGGGTGCACTCCTGGATCCCCAGCTCCATGAGGGCATAGCAGGCGGTCACCACATCCTCCTTCACCTCCGTGCCCGTCTCCTCCAGGGCCAGTCGCACCTCCACACAGGCCAGATTCACCAGCAGGGCCAGGAACTTGCTCCCGGAGCTGCCCGCCGGGATCCAGTCAGAGCCGCAGGCGTGTGCCAGGCGGGCTGCCAGCTTCAGTGCAGGGTTACGCTGCCAGGAGCTCAGCTTGCTTCCCAGGATGCGTGCCAGCCCGGCCTGCAGATCCCGGAGGCATTCAGGGGGCACGGTTGTCGGGGGGAGGAAGAGGGGCAGCAGCTGGCAGAGCTCAAACTTGCTGGCATCCTCAGCTTTCTGGAAATCCTCGCTGAGGCCCCGCAACACGGCCAGCAGGTCAGGCTCCGCCTCCTTCCAGCACTGTGTCTCCGCGGCGGCCAGCAGCCCCACCAGGAGTGCCAGGGCCTGGTCAAAGCCATAGCCGTGCCCCAGGTATGCCTGGCACAGTGCAGACACGGTGCCACCAGCAATGAGGTGCCGGGGCCCTCGGGGTGTGCCCGCGACAGCCGTCAGGCACTGGTAGGTGTCGTCGACCATGGAGCGGCGGGCAGCGTCATCGGGGTCCCCCCGGGCTGTGAGGAAGGTGCTGAGGATGGGGATCTTGTTCAGGACCTGGGGGTGGGCGGCCAGTTCAGGGTCACTGCAGAAGCAGGCCAGCAGGGCCACACCCAGGGCGCGGAGGACATGGTCAGGGCAGCCATCCGGTGCCTCCTTGCTGGTCAGGAGACGATTGGGGAAAGTGAAGCCCACAGCATCGAAGATCCGCCGCCGAGTTTTGGCATCGATGTCACCCGCTTTGACTGCCTTGGTCACCTACGGGGGTATGAGCTATCAGGAGGATAAAGGAAGAGGCGAAGGTTGTCTCTTCCCTCACCCTGGGGCGTCGAGGGCTGGCGGGACTGGGTTATGCAACGGGACTCACTCGGGTCATTCCACGCAGCTCTCTCCCGCTCCCTGGAGGCAGACCGGTGTGACCTCCGGGACCCCTCGTCTATGACTATCCCGTAGAAGGGAGAGCCGACCCCCCTCAACTGCTCACTCGGGCATTTCATCACCTGGCCAGTCAGAGGTTCTTCCTCATGTCTGATCTAGATGCCCACAACCAGGGTTGGAAGGGGCTTCGAACTCAGTGTTTAATATCTCCCAAGAATTTAGGGTCCTTCCCTAATTGCTCCTTCCAGAGAAGTTTCTGATCCGTTCCCGCCACCTTCTCAGGGGAAGTGGCTCCCGTGTCTCGCCACACTGCCTGTCAAAACATTTCCCTTACATTTCACCTAAACACCTCCCCTGCTGCAGTGTGAGCCCTTGACTCCAGAGCCTTCTCCCTGTTGCCATGGCAAACAAGCAGCTGTACTCCCTCCTCCCTCCACCCCCCACACACCAGCCCCCCCTTCCTGGCACTGCAGCTCCTGCTCCACTGTCCCCAGCTTGGGTTCCTCCAGCAGAGCTATGGCCCACACCAGTCCCCTTACCTTACCCACCACCTGCCCTCCTGGCCATCCCCTGGGACCCCTCCTCAGTCACTTCCCTTCCCGCTACTCTCTCCAGCCCCAGGACAGGCATGCCTAGCCCTCAAGTGCTCTGCACTAGTTACTGCCTGCTGCTGCCACCCTATGAGTCAGCTCCCATCTGCTCCGGGACGCCCCAGAAAGCAGATCCAGGCAGCCTGCCCCCAGTGCCACAGCCTCATGCATCCCCATCCTCCCCTTTGCCCCCATTCCTAAGGGAGGAGAAGAGTACTAGGGCAGGGGGCTTGGGCCTTTGTGGGTGTCTCCAGGGTGGCCAGTACCCCCTCTAAGTCCTTGGAGACCCAACCACCCGGCTCTTCCCACCTCCCAGTTTCCAGCCAGTTCCTTACTAGCAGCAGGGCTGCAAACTGCTCGCTGTCATTCTTGGCCTCACGGAGGGCTCCCAGGTAGCGCTCCAGGGTGGGGTTTCGGCCCTCCGGCTGGTTCAGAGCTGGCTCGCAATCCGAGGCCATGACGCGCGCCTTGCCCAACTGTGAACACAAGAGGGACTGAGCATCCCTCTGCAGAGGAGGGGCGGGGGCGCAGTGAGGGGAAATATGACATAGCTTAAATTGGTGCAAACTACTTAGAGAGGACTTCCTTTTACCGATCACCAACCTGTTTCCAGAGAAGACATCTAGTGTAAGGGATGATGGTGATGGATGTAGAACAGGTAGAAGGGCCCACTTGTCTCTCCAGTCAATGCAATTTAGTGCTTGGGTCAGGACCACAAACTTTGTTTTTCATTACTTTTTCTTTCTTAGCAGATTTGTGCTTCTCAAAGGTTGGCTTCCTGTTTTGTCCTAAAGTCAAACACTTTCCTGACAAATTTTAAGTAAGCAGTTCAGTCTTCCCTTGTAGTGCAATACTTTGCATGGAGGTTAACATTTAACTGTTTAATTGCCGGCATGAATAGCCACCGTGTGAGTTAGAGAGCAGCTGTTTGCCCCTAGAGCCCTTGGACTGAAAGCTCTACCTTGGCTTTCTTTATTACTTGATCAGCACTGTCACTAATGCAAATCTATCCCCCACATGAGGAGCGACATTAATTTTATGTTGTTTACGTTCTCTTGCCATAAGGTTAAGCAATTCCTACTATTAAGCTTGATGAAATTGCATTACCTTAATGAAATGCACTTTACTGATAAAGAAGAATGTCACTTTCACAAGTGGAAGCACTGTTAGCAAATTTTTATGAGAGAATTCCCAAAATCATATCTTAATTGCTTGGACAGCTGTGTAGTTTACATAACGAGCAAAGGGCGGGGTGGAGGATGGAAGGATTAGCACAGAGGGAAGGGAGGGGAGGGGAGGGGAGCGGAGGGGAGGGGAGGGTTTGGAGGGCTGGGCTCCTCAAGACTGACCTCCCATGGGGGAGCCCCTTTAAGGGGCTGGACCTGCAAATCTTTAGGGACGAAGAAGGGACCCAGGTACAAGGTCACCTCCAGAAAGTGGAAAAGGACCATGCACCCTGCTCCTCAGCTGGACAGCACCCCTCACCAATCTGGGGGGAGGGCAGGGAGCTGGCCTCACTGCTCAGCTGCCCCGACACCAGAAGCTGGGTTTTATCTCCCTCAACTGCAGCACACAGGGAGTGAGTGGTGACAGACAGGCAGGAATGGAGACATACACGGGGGAAGTTCGATTATCCGGACTCAGGTTGACATGGGGAAAGGGAAGCCTAATTCCTTGTTTCCTCGCCTTCCTCTTTGTCAGAGAAGACAGAAGATACGCTTCAGCAGAAGTCAGAATGCAACATGCTTACCAGGCAAGGCTCAGAGGCCCCTCTGGGGACCCCACCCCTCCAGCCAGGGCTCTCAGTCGCCCCCGCAGCCTTCTTGCCTCCTCTCCTTTCCCTCCCTCGGGCAGAGGCTGCAGCAGCAGCAACAGAAGCAGAAGCAGCAGCAGCAGGGCAGCAGCAGCAGCAGTAGCAGTGGCAGAATTACCCCCTTGTGCTCCCCCTCCTCGCCCTCCCTGTCCCACTACCAGCCTGTGGATGCCGGCATGGGCTGGAGAAGAAAGGGGTCCCGGGCAACTCCCGGGACAACGGAGAATCCAAAAGCCGGATAATCGAAGCGGGGCTGCTGAGATGGGGAGGTGAGAAGGGAAGGAGGGTTCCTGGCGGTCACCACCTGTCCCGCCGCAGCCAGGTCACAACACGACATTGATGAAGTCACGACAGGGCGGCGATGAGATCACACTTCACGATGGCGTGGTGATGTCACGGAGAGATCACGGCAAGATCACGACATGGGGGACAGTCCCCAAAGATGACAGAGCAAATTAAAAAATATATATATATTGAAAAAGGCTGTGACAAAATGGAGTCTCGACAGAGCACGATGGTGTCGCGATATGGCGCGATGGAGTCGCGATAGGGTCCCCCGGGTGTGTCGGCGTCGATCTGCGCCGGCTCGTGGAGGCCCCGGCTAGGATGCAAGGGAGGGCCTGAAGGGGGCTGAGCTCACCAGGCTGCGGCCCCGAGCAGCGAAGTCTTCTCCGAGCGCGATGCTCCAGGAGCCTGGGGCCGCTGCTCACGCCGCGTTGCCCACTCGGGGCTCAGGGCTGCTGCAGCTCCACCCCCACCCCCGCTTTGCTGTCCACCAATCCTCAGCGGTTTCACTCCAGACTCCGGCCAATGGCACGGCTGGGCGCTAAGCTGTAGGGGGTGTCGCCGCCGCCGCCATCTTGCTTGTGGGTATTGCCCGAGTCTGGGGCCTGGGGCTGGTGCAAAGGAGGCAAGGTGCAGGCTACCTCGGGAGAGCGGGAGGCGAGAGGCCAGGGCCCACGTTCCTTCGCCTGTGCGTAGTTCTCCGCTCCGGTGCTACCCCTCCTCCCCCTCGGGCCCGAGCCTGGAATTGCGCTTCCGGGGGGCGGGAGGGCTTGCTTAGCAAGAACGGTGTGTTTCCGGGTTGAGCCCGGGAAGGTGGGAGGAGGCGGCGTTTCCGGCCGCGGTAGCTGTCCGGGCAGGCTGAGGCGAGAGGGAGCTGTCCGGGTGGGGAGCCCACTCTACCTTCTTCCTTTTCCGCCTCCTCCGGGCGAGGGGAGCGAAGGCTGGGGCCCCCGAGCCCATGGACCGGGAGGAGGCAGAGGCCGCCGAGAGCCGGGGCCCCGCTATGTGGCCCTGAGCCCCGGTAGGTGGCCGGGGGCGGCTGGCTGCCAGGCCGTGGACCACGAGCTCATGGGGGGCTAGCGGGATGGGCGATGCCTGGGGGTGCGCTGGCCGGGTGTTGGGACCCGGAGGTGGCGCTCCTGGCCCGACCGGGGCAGCCAGCTGCCTCTGGGCTTGCAGGTGCGGAGCTCGCGTCTTAGGCTGCACCCCGCTCCTTTCCAGCCTGGGCCTAGCCCTGCAGCTCCCTCCATCCCCTGACAGTCAGACGGACAGGCCGGGCTTGGGCACTGCGGTCCTCCTTTTCACCCGCGACCTCTGCAGCTTTGCTCTCGCTCAGCCGCTGTCCCTCTCGGTGTACGGTCTCGCCCCCGAGATAGAAAGTTGATGCAGGCGAGGGGGGCGGGGCTGAGCACGACGCGCAAATGGCGCTGCGAAACCGGCCTCACCCGAGACTGAGAATTTCCCAAAGTAGGTCCTGCAGAGGGCCCAGCCGGGCCGCAGTGAGCCAAAGGTGAAAGGAGGGAAGTCGGCATGGAAAGCCTCAGGCGGGATTCTAGGGAAGCGTTGCCAGCTCCCGGTGATTGTGCCTCACTGACTGTAGGTGCATCAGCCGACTCTCCCTGTGCTTACGTGATTAACAGACTGGAAACTAGGAGCAAATCGGAGAGACGACCCCCCAGAACAATCTGTTCATTTCCCCAGCTATTTGGAAAACAATGTCTGCAAATATAAGCAGAGCTATTCATGGCAGTCTGTTCTGTAACTTTCCCAAATATCTGAGGCTTTTTTGTAAAGCTCTTTATTCTTGATTACTCACACCAGCTGAATAGGCTGTTTCCGACGAGCTCGGTCGCTGTTCAAACATATCTTATCGCTGTGTACATAAATGGAGTTCCACGTATGTAGCTGACAGACTGAACTGATACATCCCCCATCAACCTGAAGCATGAAGTAAACATTACCCCCTGCTCTGTCTGAACAGCTGCTGCAACGGAGAGTGCTTTTATTTCGGGTGTACTTGTAACGCCCTAAATGCCAGAACTATTGCCAGCTTTTCTAGATTTTCATTTGTCAAGTATTGTGGGGGTGTATGTTCTCTCTCTGGGTTGTTACCCTTGGCTTCAATAACAAACCATTAGGATCTCGGTGATGTGTTGTTCCTGGCTTCGGTCAGTATGCCTTAACTGAACCCTAACAGTGATCTGTGTCTTTGGGAATTGTACAGTGTGGAGGAAGGCTGTGAGGAGTTCAGATGACGCCAGCTCTGCCTCTTCTGCAGGGCTCCTAAGACATCGCACTGCTCATCTGCTTGCTAGCCCAGTGGTGTTTATTACTCCTGTTTTCAAAACCTATTCATTTCTTTTCTGCTTCTCCCGCCTACCTGTCAGGCTATTGATGACAGGTGTTGAGTCACTTTGAGTTTTAAATCCTTTTGTGGAAGGCAGAAACATGTTGGGTAAGATAGACACACGCACACACACATCACGCACATGCACACTCACCCATTCCATCCTGGGAGGCTAGAGAAGTTGCTGGATATACTGTCTCATGGAGGCTCCATTTCATCATCTCTTGAACATGTCTCTGGCCCACAGTCCTTTCTGCCTCTGCTCCCTACAGTACACCACAGAACAGCTATAATAGAAGTAGGAATGGATGGAAGTGAGAAAAGTCAGTTCCTTCAGATGCTTGTGGCTCAGTGAAAGCCTTTTCCTGGGTGGGCTGCCCCTCACTTTTGCAGCTGTGTGTGTGTGGGTGTGGGCGGGGGGACTGTTACCTATTAGTCTGCATTGATATCCAGTCCAGGCAATGATGAGCTCCCTGTATGCTGGCTGGGGATGGAGGCCAGGGATGTCGGCCTGTTGTTATTTGCCAGATGTGGATGACAGGTGCCTATTTAGGACAGAGATTTTTGAATTCTTCAGAACTCAGTCAACTCTTATAAAGTTGCCAAGATTTATATATAACCTATACAGTATAGCCGAGTAGTGTAAGGAGGAAGAAAGTTCATGGAAGATCAGTTTTCCTGTTAGAAGGGACCTAAATCATCCAGTTCCTAAATTCTAGTGTATCCAGCACAGCACCTGATGAAAATATTTATTGATCGTATAAACTTAAGCCAGGGATTTAAAAATGCCTCTTAGAGGGGCCAGCAGGTGGAGTGGTGGTTAAAGCATTAGACTCCCACATAGCTGACCATGGTTTGAGTCCTGGACCTGGTGACTTGAAGATTTTGTATGTGTGTGTGTGTGTGTGTGTGTGTGTGTGTGTGTGTGCCCAAAATCCTAGGAGGAGAATGGAGGAGAAGGGATTGCGTTGTGGCCATCCACCCTGGGAGATGATTTCTCATTTCCTTCTCACTGTCTCTCTCTCTCTCTATCACACACTCTGGTGAGTGCACATGCCCTATGGCAAAAACCTTTAAAAAAAATTACTCTTAGAGATAGGAGGGGTAACATCTAAGTGTAAATTGGAAGGACTGAAGATAATAGTGGTGGGGGCAGTAGTGAACTGGAGAGTGCATACCTTGCTTAAAAACAATTGCTTTTTGACCAGCAGATAGCACAATGGTTATGTTGCTGGAGTCTCACTTAGTTGACTGTGGGTTCGAGTCCCAGACCCAACAGCTTAAAACTCACACCGGGCACATGTGTATGTGTGCCCAAAAAGCCCAAGAGGAGAATGGAGGAGAAGGGTTTGCAGCATGGCCATGCTCCCAGGGGGTGACTTCTCACTTTCTCTGGTGAGCACATGCAAAAAAATCTATCTTTAAAAAACAACAACAACAACAACAAAACTCATTTAAAAAGAAACCCTGGGCCAGACAAAACCCTCAGGTTACTTTACTTCTGATAGTCCAACCTCTTTTCACTGTTAAGAAACTGTGGTCAAAGTCACAAAGCTGTTAGCAGAACTGTAACTGAACCTCAGATCCTTTTGTTTCCAGGCTGGTGCTCTTCATTCTACTGTGTAGTCGATTTACTGTTAAATTGGAAAATAATGGACTGTGAAGTGTTTCGTTTTTGGTGGATTCATTTCATATCCCTTGCCATGTTGCTATCCTGATAATTACAGGCTGTGTCAAAGCTCAGATTTAGAATTTACAGGCAGGGATGAACAGTGAAAGACAAACTTGAAATTTCTCTTCCTCCTGATCTGTCACGTTTTCTAGCATTCCGCATTTCCAGGAATCAATTATTAATTGCTTGGCATATAATTTCTTCTCTTTCTGTCTTTCTAGTGTACTGGTTCCGCCTGTCTGGAAGGCCATGGAGGAAAAACTGGGAGTCACGCCAAAGCCTGCTTCCTGGATTTTATCAGGATATTGTTGGCAGACACCTGCGAAGTGGTTGAGAAACCAGTACCTGTTTTATGCTTTCTTCTGCTTCAGTGCTCTGTGGTTTTCAACAGGTACCTTTGTTTTGTTTTGAATCAATTTAAGATGAAAAAAAGGGCCCTCTATGTGAGTTCCTCAGTTTATTTTAAGGACTCCTAGGAAGCAGAAAAGCAGTCTGCTAGTGGAGAGAAACGGTCATCGTCTTGATGTGTTGGGTTGGTTTGTTTTTTTTGTTTCCAAAGTTTAACTTGGATTCTTTCTGATAAGGGAGAACTGGCACAACTGTTTTGAGATTTCATAAAGGTATACTGAAAAGAAAATGGGCAGATGAGGGTCCCGGAGCTAGGTGTTTCCACTTACTGATTATGACTCCGTGGGCAAGTTATCTACTGTCTTTGAGCAAGGATGAGATCTACCTCATAGATTGACTTGAGGGATAGTGGAATTAAAGCATGTAGTCCGGCACTCAGAGCTAGGCATTTAGTAAATGGTAACTTTGCTTCTTTTCCTTTCCTTTCCTAAAAGAATCTATACTTACCTGGAGAACGTGTTCCTTGCTTTGTTCTGTAGAAAGGGGCTATACTGATAGATTTCACCAGGTCTGCTTTCCTCTTAGAGATTGCTTCTCTAGGCTGGATAGAGCCTCTTGCCAAGAGTCAGTGCCAAGAAGTCTACATTTCAAAGGAGAATACTCTTTTCATCTTTTTTTCATTCAGTTCTTTTTGTTGACGTTCATTTCAGAGTATGAAGTGTGAGAAACCAGTGATTTGAGGAAGACTTGTGAGCACGCTGCCTTTCTGGGCAGTGACCAAAGAGACTACTCTCTGGGATAACTAATCTGTCTTTGGCTCCTGCAATTCCACAGATTTCTGTTGTATTCCTAAAGGAATTGGTGGTCGTGATCTTGAGAAGCAAGTAATTACGGCAGTTGGCAATTTCAGTAACATCAGCTGTGGGGTTTTTGTTGTCTTGCGTGGTGCTCGATGATTGCGTAATTATAGCAGTGGAAACTGCAGTCGACAGAAAGTTGACCTATATTTTCCTTAGCCCACATGATGCTTTGCTGGGACAGCTGACACTTTCAGGCCAACTTTTTTATTTGAATTAAATGAGTAACTGATTTACCACCATCAGAGTAGGAAAGTTGCATTTTTAAAGATTTATTTACGATTTTTTTTCCATGAGTGAGAAAGACACTTAGCACCTCTCTCAAAGTCTTGGTGCCGCCACCCACCCCCAGCTCAGCAGCCCTGCCTCGTGGAAATGTGTGTGCCTGGTGTACTCAGGGAGGTCTCTGGACACAAACTTGGAACCTTCCAGTGTGATTCAGAGCCATAATGCATTGCGTTTTACCACCGCAGCACCATCTGGCCCCTGCAAATCGCATTTTTTGAAGTAGCACCTGTCATATACTAGGCCCCGATTATGAATATTACATACCTGATCTCATTTCATCTTCACAATAACCTTAAAACACATAGGTTTATTCTCATTTTTTTCTTTTCTTTTTTTTTTTTGGAGAGGTTTTTGCTATAGGGCATGTACCTTCGCCAGAAAGAGAGAGACAGAGAGAAAGAAAGCGAGAAATCACCCCCCAGGGGGGATGGCCATTCCGTAATCCCATCTCCTCCATTCTCCTCTCGGGATCCTGGGCATGTACAAACATGCGCTCGGCGTGAGTTTAAGCCACTGGGTCTGGGACTCGAACCATGGTCGACTACATGAGAGTCCAGCGACATAGCCCTTACACCAACTGCTGGTCCCTCTCATTTTTTTTTTAAGAGAGATTTTTGCTATAGGGCACATGCTCTTGCCAGAGAGACAGAGAGAGATAGAGAGACAGAAAGCAAGAAACTGTTCCCCTAGGGGATGGCCACACTGCAGTCCCTTCTATTTCATTCTCCTCTCGGGATTTTGGGCATGTGTACACATGCCCGGTGTGAGATTTAAGCTGTCCGATCCCAGACTCAAACCACAGTTGACTACATGACATAACCATTATGCCATCTGCTGGTTCCAGCTTTATTCTCATTTTATAGATAAGGGAATTGAGGCCCCAGAAAGACAAAATGACTTGACCAAGGTCATAGCAAAACATGACAGAGCCAGGAATCTAAACCGAGGTCTGTCTACTCGGGAGCTCATGCCCTTTCCCTTCTGCTACTTTGTCTTCTAACACAGGTGATCTTTGAAGGGCCAAATATACTTTTTTTTTTTTTTTAACCTAGAGCCATGATAAATACTTTATTTGACAGATTCAAAGTACAGGGGTGGAGGAAGCAATTACAAGTCTACCTATAGTTTCCGAGATAGCACTGGATTAAACAACATTGTGGGAGAGACCAGCAGGTGGCTTAGTGGTTAAAGGCACTGCATGCTCACATGGCTGACCATGGCTCAAGTCCAGGCAGCTTCCTTTCTCACTTGCCATCTCACTCTCTCATTCTGTCCCTCTGTGGTCAAATTAAAATAAATAAATAAAGTTAAATAAAATAATTCTTTACGGATCAGCAGTTGGCATAATGGCTGTGTTGCTGGACTCCCATGTAGTCGACTGCGGTTCAAGTCCTGGGCCCAGTGGCTTAAACTCATGCTGGGTGCATATGCGTGCATGCCTAAGATCCCGAGAGGAGAACGGAGGAGAAGGGATTGCAGAGTGGCAGATGATTTCTCACTTCCTGTCTCTCTGTCTCTCTCTGTCTTTCTGGTGAGCTCACGTGCCATATAGCAAAAAACCTCTTAAAAAAAAACATTCTTCAAAAATAAATAAATAAATAAGCAGCATTGTGGGTTCACTGCGAGTCTTTTGTAACCTTCACACTTGCACATACACTCTACTTAGCAGATTGATTACAAAGGTGCAGGGGTGGTATTGTTAGGGGTGAATTTGGGTGGGAATTAGATTGTATGAGTTACGCTTTAGAAAATATGGAGCTTTTACCAAGGACATAAAAGATCAAGAGCTATGTGAATTCAAATTCAGGGAATATGCAAGCAACACATGACAGACATGTTTATTAGAATTTTGCTTTTCCATGACTGAGAAAGACAGAAAGACAACACCTCCATCAGGGTCTTGACAGCACAGTTCATCCGCAGCTTCAGGTAGCCTGGATGATGGGTACGCACGAGCCGCTTGGAGTACTCAGGGGGTCTCTGGATGCGAATGCAGAACCTTTCCATATGGGTCAGCCTCATTGAGCTTTGTGCTTTATTACTGCAACCCTGTCAGGACCCAGTTTTCAGCTTCTTGAGAGCAGGGATCTTGCTTCTTTTATTTAGGCCGGTAAGGACCAAGGACTTGGCACATAGTAGAAACACCAGAAAAATATTTGGTGACTGAATAAAAAATTAACAATAAGGAAATCGAGAATTAAACTTTAAAATCAACGCAGAGGCGAGGTATGCAGTGGCACCTTAAGGAGACGTAATGCCTTTTAGACCAACAAGATTTGAACAAAATCTTAGATGTTCATTTCAGAGTATGAAGTGTGAGAAACCAGTGATTTGAGGAAGACTTGTGAGCACGCTGCCTTTCTGGGCAGTGACCAAAGCGTCTGCCAAAGAGACTACTCGCTGGGATAAAGACAGGTGTGTACATCTGAAGAATTATTTGTGCACATTTGTGAGGGATGCAAAGACCTACCTGGCATGGAAATCTCAAACAAGGAGAGTTACTGAGGCTAACATCGGCCTGACAACTGGCTATGAAAACGAACTGATGGTTCCCTCTTCTAGGAAGGAAATTACTGAGTGAGTTAAGAAGTATTTGGAGTATAAAGAACAAGTATTCCATTCAGAACCTTTTTATTTTTTTGAGAACTTAAAATAGGAATCGGATCCTAGGCTAGACACCAGAGTAACAGAGACAAGAACGACAATCCCTGTCGTGGAAGAGCTTCCAGTTTAATGGTGTAAATCAATGTGTCAGCACTAGGGTGTGATAAGTGGGGAGGTCACACGTGTTGCGACTAGGTCCAGAGAAGAAGCATTTAGTTCAGAGGTGAAGGAGGAGGGCCAAGGAATTCTTTCCAGAGAAGCCGATGCCTGGATATTGTTGGGAAGGTTGAACTTGAAGGATTCAAAGAGCATTCCCAGACAATGGGAATGGAGAAGCTGAGGCACGAAAGCGTAAAGCAGTCTGCTATATCGAAGAAGCCGAGCAATTTAGTGCTGCTGAGATTTCAGGAGCAGAACTAAATGGCAGCTCTTGAAGTGGTAGGTGGTGGCCAGGTCACAAGAGATCTTGGATGTCATGCCAGAAAGTCGTCCCATTTTAGTCTTTTTAAGCAGGTAGGCTCCAGATCATGTACTTTAATCCATAAAAAAAGGTTGTGAATATGCCCAATGTATATTTAGTTACTCGTTGAAACATTATACTAGTGTCTTATATATGTGAGATACTAAAATCAAAAATGTAAAGAGATTGACTAAAACAAATGTGGAGAATTCTAGTGTTCTCATGCCCCAGCCATTTGTCTTGCACACACCTCTTGCAGACAGATGTGCTATAATCCTTGAAAACTGTGTTAACTACAGTGTAGCATTAATTGTGCTGTAATATTGGTGAGTTCTTACACCTTTCTTGCTGGAGCATAAAAAGGATGATAATGGGAGAGACGGAAGGGGATTAGAAGGGGGAGGGAGATCAGAATTGGGGTGATTAAGAAGAGAAAGTTGAGGCTCTGTCTTTGTGGGACTTATTTTTCCCTTGAGAGAGTATTTTTACTCAGTACAAACCAGTAGATGTAGGCCTAAATAGATGGGTGGAATTTAGGTGCTATGTAGAAGAAGATTAGAAGGGGTTGTTATGTTTTTATGAGGTAGACTGTGACCTAATATGAGAACACTTTCCTCACCTGCTGAAGAAACCGTACCATATTCATTAGCGGTCGCCCCTAATTCTCCCTCCCCCAGCTCCTTGAAACTACTGATTTATTTTCTGACTGTCTAGATTTGCCTATTCTGGACATTTCTTTTTTTTTTTTTTTTTTTAATTTGCCAGAGGGTGTGTACACTCACCAGACAGAGGGAGAGGGAAAGGGAGCACCCCCCAGTGGTGCTTGGTCACGCTGCAATCCCTTCTCTTCCATTTCTCCATCCTTTTAGGATTTTAGGCACACACACATGCCTGGTGTGTTTTTCAAGCTGCCAGGTCCAGGATTTGAACTGTGCAGTCAGCAATGTGGATCTGGCCTCCTTAACCACTAGGCCATGGGACTGGCCCTGGACATATTTTGTAAATAGAATCATACAATATGTGACTTTTGCATCTGGCTTCTGAATATCTGTGTATAAGTTTCCCATATAAGTGAGATTATGTAGTTTTCATCTTTCTGAGGCCAGCTTATGCCAGTTGGTATAATTTCCCAGGTTCATCCATATTGTCCCAAATGACAGAATCCTTTTCATTTCTTTTTCTTACTTAATTGCTCTAACAAGGACTTTCAGTAGTATGTGAAATAGAAATGGTGAGAATAGGTAACTTCTCTTGTTTCAGTGCTTTATTCCTTTTTATGGTTAAATGATATTCTCTTGTATGGATATACCACCTTTTATTTACCCATTCATCAGTTAATAAATATTACGTTGCTTCTAGTTTTGGCTATTTTGAACAATACTGCTCTGAATATCTGTGTACAAGTTTTTGTGTGACTATATCAATATGTTTTTCTTTAATTTTTTTTAAGCTTATTTACTTACTTCTTTAAATGTGACCAGAGAGGAATAGAGTGAATGAGAGAGAGCAAGAGAAAGAGAGAGAGAGAGAGAGAGAGAGAGAGAAAGCAAGCCACCAGGTCTGAGACTCAAACTGCAGTTGACCATGTGGGAGTCCAGAGCCCTTAATCACCACGCCACCTGGCAGCGCCTCAGTATGTTTTCTTTTTTTAATTTTTAAAAAAATTTATTCATTCATTTATTTTAATTTGACCAGAGTGAGACAGAGAGAGAGAGAGAGAGGGAGAGAAAGTGGGAAAGCAAGCCACTAGGTCCAGGACTTGAACCACAGTCAGCCATGTGGGGGTACCCAGCACCTTAACCACCACGCCACCTGCTGGTCCCCAGTATGCTTTCATTTTGTTGGTAACATACCTGAGAGTGGAATTACTGGATTGTATATTAACTCTTAAACTTTTCAAGAAACTGTTTTCTGCAGTGGTTGTACTATTTTACATCCTTACCGGCAATATATGAGGGTCCCAATTTTCTGCATCCTGCCATCCCGTTATTATGTGTATTTCCCCCCAATTTTCTGCATCCTGCCATCCCGTTATTATATGTATTTCCCCCCAATTTTCTGCATCTTGCTATCCCGTTATTTGTATTTTCCCCCCAATTTTTGCCAGAGGGCATGTGCACTTGCCAGAGAGAGACAAAATGAGAGGGAGAGGTAGAAAGTACCTCACAATGGGACCTGGTCATGCTGCAATCCCTCCACGTCAGGATTTGGGGTACACATACACATGGCATGTTTTTCAAGCTGCTGGAGGTGGGATTCGAAGTGCATGGTTGGCCATGTGGGCTCCATTTCCCTTAACCACTAGCCCATGGGGCTAGCCCTGTCTTTCTTTTTTCTCCTTTGAGGTTATTGCCTTAGGGTGCATGTGCTCACCAGAGAGAGACAGAGACAGTAAGAGGGAAAGTGAGAAATCACCCCCCGGGGGATGGCCACACCACAATCTCTTTTCCTACTGGGATCTTGGGCATGCACACACATGTACCTGGTGTGATTTTCAAGCCACCAGGTCTGGGACTGATCTTTCAAGCCACCATGTGGGAGTCCAGCAACATAACTATATGCCTTCTACTGTCCCCCAGCCCTGTCTTTTTGATTAGAGTTAAAGAAGGTTAGGAAAATCGCGAAGGCTTTCATGGAAAAAATGGTACTTTGGGCATAATACTATAGACCTAGTTTGCAAATGGACGGACTGACACAGTAGGAGACAAGGACTAGGGAAACAGCTGGATGGGCAGAGTTCTTGGTTCATTCATTTCTTCACTTTTACTTATGTGTTTTTTAATTGCCAGAGGCATATGTGCAAACTAGAAAAAGAGAGACAGAGAGAGAGAAAGCACCCCCCAGTGGGTGTAGACACGCCACAGTCCCTTCTCTTCCGGTTCTCCATCCAGGTAGGATTTTGCGCAACGTGTCCTTCAGGCTTCTGGGGCTGGGACTCAAACTGCGACTGGTCATGTGGGTCCAGCTCCCATGCACTGGGGGTACTGCTGCACTATGGGGCCAACCCTGTACTTCCAGAGGGCATGTGCACTGACCAGAGTGAAAGAGAAAGAGGAGAAAGCTCCCCCAGTGGGGCATGGTCGCACCACAATCCCTTCTCCCCCAGTTCTCCTTCCTTTTAGTGCATGTACGTGCACCCAGCTTTTTTTCATGCTGCCGGGGCTGGGATTCAAACTGTGTGGTCAGCTATGTGGGATTTGGCTGCCTCAACCAGGTCATGGAACTGGCCCCATCCCTGTTCGCTTGAAAATTATGTTTTTAGGGCGAGCAGGTGGCGTGGTGGTTAAAGGCACTAGACTCCCACAGCCGACCACAGGTTGAGTCCCAGACCTGGTGGGTTGCTTTTTCACTTTCCCTCTCTTTCTTTGTCTCTCTCTGATCAAACTAGAAAATAACAATAATAATAAATAAAGTTAAATGATTTTAGTCTTTTATTTGTTCATTCATTTATTTTAATTTGCCCAGGGAGAGAGAGAAAGCAAGCTACCAGGTCTGGGACTCAAATCGTGGTCAGCCATGTGGGAGTGTCCAGTGCCTTTAACCACCACACCACCTGCTGGTCCCTAAAATAATTCTTTAAAAAAAAGTATGTTTGCACTAAACAAATGTTTATTGAGGCAGGCAGTGTTCTCTGTGAGAGAGCTACTTCCTCATCAGTGAAGCTTCCTGAAAGAGCAGACCACGTTTGCTGTCTGCATCTAGAGAGGTCTAACTTTCATCCAGAAAGCTAACCCGTTCTCTTCCTAATCGAACACCTTCACTTTTTTCCTTAATTTCCGTCTCTGTTGCATTTGACACCTTCAGCTATTTTCTCTAGACCCTCTTCTTACTGGCCTTTGGCTACACCATGGTTTTCTTCATTCTCCTTCTAGCCAACACCCTATACTTTCTGTTTTTTCCCTCTTTTTTCAGCTGTGCCTTTTATTTATTTATATATTTTGAGAGGTTTTTGCTACAGGCTGCGTGCGCTCACCAGAGAGACAGAAAGCGAGGAATCACCCACCAGGGGAGTGGCCATGCCACAATCCCTTCTCCTCCATTCTCCTCTCGGGATGTTGGGCATGCACGCACACGCACCTGGCATGAGTTTAAGGCACTAGGTCCAGGACTTGAACCGCGATCGACTAACATGGGAGTTCAGTGACATACCCATTATGCTAACTACTGGTCTCTGCCTTTTATTTTTTTAAAGAGGTTTTTGCCTTGGGTCATATGCACTCGCTGGGGAGAGAGAGAGACAGAGACAGTGAAAGGGAAAGTGAGAAATCACACACACCACACCACCACCACCACCACCACCACCCAACCCCCCCAGTGGGGATGACCACGCTGCAATCCCTTCTCCTCCATCCTCCTCTGGGATCTTGGGCATGCATGCACATATACCCCATGTGATTTTCAAGCCACCAGTTCAGGGACTCACACTGTGGTCAGCCATGTGGGAGTCCAGCCACGTAACCACTGTGCCATCTGCTGGTCCCTCGGCTGTGCCTTTAATGTTTTGTTTTCAGAGTTCCCTCTCGACCCTTCGTGCCCCACACTAGCGTGCTGTCCGCAGGTGAACTCCCTCATTCCTGGAATTGTAACCTCCATGCCCACTACTCGCGAATCAGTAACTGTTCCTGAGCTCCCGACCACGGAGCCACCTGTATGTCACACGCCTCCGACCGGCTGCCCCACGGCTTCCCCTACCTGAGTATGCTGAAACTGGACCTGGCACCTTTACTCTCCCTTCAACCACCAGAGGACCTCCTCCCCCGTTTGGGGAGGTAGGAATCCCCAGTCATTCCCTGTCCCGTCTCTCTGTCTCTCAGGACCCCAATGCCTGTTGGTCTCCTGTTCTGTAGAGTGCTGCATCCCCACTGGTGTGGCCGTGCTGCCTGCGAGTTCTGACTTGGGTGGACTCCCACGCTCCTCTGTGATTTCCCCGAGGCCTCTGGTCCGAATGCCCTCTTTAGTGTTCTGACGGCGTCTACACAGCTCTCTGTTTTTCCGTGTTTACACTGTGTGTGGTTTTAGGCTTTGTGAGGAGAGACTCGGAGAGGTCTTGTTCTAGGGTGTGTTCCTCGCTCCGAAGGCCAGACCTTTCTGCGGTCTCCACTGGCATGTGGTGTTAATATGATTTTTTTACCCAACGTGCTTCTACCTCCTCCCCCGCTGGACCGTCCCGAGCCTGTGCCTGTCAGCCCAGCTCTCCACCCAGCCGGCAGGAACCTCCCCTGGGACTCCTAGGGCCCCCTCTCTAACTCTTCCTCCCCAGTGTCTCACCCTCAGGGGCTCCCTGGCACTCCTGTGTTCCGTTCCTGTGCTGTGGGTAGGAAATGTCCCCTTGCAGAGCACTGGGCAGGTGTGGCACTCCACGTTCCCCATCTCTCAGGACTGCAGCCTTGCATTGCCCGTTACCTCCCAGACAGAAGCAGTCGTCTCGTATATTCTGCCCAGTTTTATAGCCGGATGGCGAGTCTGGCACCAGCGACTCCCTCGTGGCCGGCAGAGAAGTCTGCCATGATTGTTCGTGGGCCGGCCCGCTCCACGAGACTCACACCGAGTTATGTCCCCAGCAGCCACCACACAGCACATGGCAATAGAGCTCTGCTGTATTAGCCCAGAGGCCAGTGGGAATGAAGACTCCCCCTCGGACCATACTGAGCGGGAGAATCATTCCTTCCTGCTCTGTTTTTGAATCTTGGCTCCTTGAGTGGGGCCTTCTCTCCCCAGGAAGAACAATATTTGGAAGAATACTTTGGCTCTTTTCTCTGCTCACTCCATGAGTGGCAGAATGATTTTTCTGGTTGGTGAGGCTGGAAGAGAACCCTAGTGAGTGGAGTGGCCAGTCTTGAGAATCCGGACGGCTTCTCTCCATGCTCCACCGTGCTCCGACTGGCCTGCCCATCGGGTAGCCTGTCTTTGTTCAGCTGAGTGAGTTTAACCCAGTACAGGAAAGTGTAGGAAAAAGAAAGGCCACATGTGATTACACATCTCAGCCATCTTTTTCAGTCACCCGTATTTTACAGATGCTGTTCTGGGGCCAGCTCTGCGGTCTAGTGATTAAGGCAGCCAGATCCCATTCGAGTTCCAGACCTGGTGGCTTGAGAAGCGTGTCAGGCATGTGTGTGTGCATGCCCAAAATGCTGACAGGAGGGAGAAATGGAGAAGGGATTGCAACGTGATCATTCCCCCCAGGGGGGGTTGCTTTCTCCTCTCTCTCTCCCTCCATCTCTTTGAGAGTGAGCGCATGCACCCTCAAGCACACAAACAAAGGGGGAAAAAGAAAAAAGATATTTTGCTCTCTATCGACCTTTAACTAGCATGTTTTCTTATTCTACAATAACTAGTCCCACACTCTGGGTGGGAGAGAGTATCACCCTCGGCCCTCACAGAGAGTGCAAATGTGACAAGAAAAGCTCCTGCCCTGGGGATAGGTCTGGTCCTCACTAGTCGCTGTTCTCTGTTCTCGCTGTTCTCTGTTCTCGCTGTTCTCTGTTCTCGCTGTTCTCGAACCTGCCAGCACTCACGAACCTGGGTAAGTGTCCCTGGCAGGCAGGGGTCCCCGTGGGCCCTGACCTCATTTCCCCTCCTGCCCTGTCCCTTCGGTGTACGTTGACAGCTGCAGCCCCCTTCATATCGGTCAGAACGAATGATACCTTTTTCCTTTAAGAGAACGATATCATTTGCGCATGCATTGGTCGTCAGGGGGAATCGTTTCTGGAGACTTTTTAGGTGGCTTTAAGTCCCTGCTCTTTTTGTATCTGCTGGGCACCTCATTTGAGGGAGATGACTAATGGAATATATCTTACAGCGAGGAGCCTTCAGC
>NW_006159717.1:779673-784046 GCF_000334495.1 Tupaia belangeri chinensis
GAACTTTCTCCTGCCAAACTGTCCTATATTCTTAACTACATTGCGGTACAGGAAGGTGATAAATTATTAATCCTAAGTCTGTCTCCGCAGATTGTAGGATAATGACTTGAGCACTGGCAGCTGGGGGAGGGCAGCGTTTTCTGGCCGTTAACACAAACCATGTAAGCTTTTTGATTCTAAAACTCATCAAACAAGTGTTTTATATTGCAAATTAATTGGCATACGTAAGACCAATCAGAATCCCTTGAAGTTAGCCTTCTTCCCAGTGAAATGAACTCAGCATCTTTTACTTAACAGTGTTCCATGAAAGATGATCACGTTAAGTCCTTTTCTCTATCTGGGAAAGTTACAATTTCGGTGGATTCTTTTTTTCCCTTCAGAAAAATTATGCAAATATAAGCTTATCCCCTAACTTGTGTGACAAAGCGAAGAAGGATGAGAAACTGGCATAATTGGGCAGTAAATCCAATTCCATTTAAAAGCTGCCTTAAATCGACTCTCCTCAGGAATTTCTCAAGGGAGGAAATAATAAGAGCAGAGGAGTTTCTAAAAACAAAATAACAATCTCAGGGCCACAGCATAGCCATTTGGCTTATTTCGGAGATTTTATAAAAATCTCAGTAATTGGAACAGTTTCTAATTCAAGGCATCATGCGCACTTGGCAGGAGGCTGGCCAGGAACCGTGGATGGCTGGCGAGGGGCTGTGTCCTCTCAGGTGAGCCGTGACGAGGAGTTTGGGCACCCCTCATTTGCAGGACTGCCTTTTGAACTTTCTGCTCCTCTGTCCAAGAGCTTCCATAAGAAAAGCTAGACCACGTGGTGAAGAGCCTATGGCCATTTTTGGTTCTAGACGGTACTGGATTAGTTCAGAAAGAAATGGTAAGAATTGGCCTTGACCACCTGGCTGTTCATCACCTCGACTGGCCTGGGGAGACAGAGTGGCAGGAGACAGAGTGGCAGGAGCGTGGATCATGGGTGCAGGGGTCAGACAAGCCCGCATCTGATGCCTGGCTTTATTAGGTACTGGGCCGTATTACTGAACCTCTTTTTCCCTCGCTCTCTCTTTCTTTTTAACTTACTAGAGTGTGCATGTGCTCACCAGAAACACCTCCTATGGGAATGGTCATGCCACAATCTTTTCCCCTCCATTTCTCCAACCTGTTGGGATTTGGGGCATGTATACACACATGCCCGGCATATTTTTCAAACTACCTGGTCTGGGACTTGAACTGCACACTTGGCCATGTAGTGTCAAGTTCCTTTAACCATCAGGCCATGAGTTGGCCCCTGAAACCCACCTTTTATCAGGTTCTTCACCTATAAAATGAGAATTGGCAATCCCTGTTATAGGATTGTTGTGAGATTAAAATATTCATACAAAGTGCTTAGCCTACTCCCAGGTACATAAATAAGATTCAGCAAATGTTAGCAGTAATTATAATATGATTACATGAAATCCAGTTTGGTTAAACTTGTTTAATCCCAGGAAGACCTAGTGGGCAACAGGTGTGAGTTCTCTGCTGGTTTCTTTTCTTTTTTTTTTTTTTTTTTTAATCCTTTTCAGTTTGTGCTGTAGGGTACATGTACTTACCAGAGAGAGAGAGAGAGAGAGAGCGAGAGAGAGAGAGCGAAAGAGGGAGGGAGGGAGGGAATCATCCACCATGGGGGATGGCCATGCCGTAATCCCTTCCCCTCCATCTCTCCTCTCGGGGTTTTGGACACACAAGCACATGTGTGCCCACCCTGTTTTCCAAGTCACCAGGTTCAGGACTCAAACCACAGTCAGCCATGTGGGATCCAGCGCCTTATCCACCTGCCGCCTGGTATGTTCTCTTTAATATTTGTTAGAAAATGAAATCCAGGCTCCCGTAGATATTTAAGGAAGCAGGGCTTACTCTGCCTCTTACAAAGTTTACAAACTCTTGGCATAGAATCTGGCTAGCCAGGTTGTGGATAGATCCCACATGGCCGACTGCATGGTCCGAGTTCCAGACCCAGCATCTTGAAAATCATGCCAAGCATGTTTGCGTGTCTGCCCCAAATCCTGAGAGGAGAATGGAGGAGAAGGGGTTGAGGCATGGCCATCTTCCCTGGGGGTGAATTCCTCAATTTCCCTCTCTCTGTCTTTGCCTCTCTCCACTAGCGCACGGTCCATAAAGCAAAGACTAAAAAGCAAACTGCCGAGTGGAACCTCATTCCCCGTGTTGTGAAGTATAACAGGCAGTGGCCTTTCTGCAGTCAGGGGACACAGGCCTTCACTCAGATAGCTGTGCAGGCCTGGGGCTGATCAAGCCCGTGACAGACCTGACTATTGTACATTTCCCAGGATTATGACATGCTGCTTGGAGCATGGTGGGCCAGTTGCTTCCTCCTCCATCTAAGTAAACTTCTCTGGAAGAGGACTCTGTCCTGCCACCATGACACCACCTTGTCCCCTGCCGTGGTTCACTTTCCCCAGCACTGACGATGTGTCTCTACTTTTCAAGGCCTCTGCCAGGCCAGGTTGGCTTTGTCTTTTGGGCAGGACAGTGTTTTCACTGAAGTTGATTCAATAGTACTTTTGGAGTTTGTATTAGAAGTAGCTTGCAGGGTTAGTCCTTGAAAACATATTGTAGTGGCTGGCAGGTGGCGTGGTAGTTGAGAGCACTGGACTCCCACATGGCTGACCACTGTTCAAGTCCCAGAACTGGCAGCTTGCTTTCTCACTCTCCCCCACCCCTTGCTCTATCCCTCTCTGATTAAATTAAAAATGTAAATAAAATAAAGTTAAAATAATTATTTAAAAAATATATTGTGTACCTCTTATCCTAAGTATTAAAAATATAGTGGAGAGGGGACCAGCAAGTGGTGTGGTGGTTAAGGTGCTGGACACTCTCACGTGGCTGACTACGGCTCAAGTCCTGGACCAGGTGGCTTGCTTTCTCTCTCCTCTTTCTCTCTCTCTCCCACTCTGGTCAAATAAAAAAAAATGCATGAATAAATTAAATAAAATAATTCTTTAAAAAAAATATAGTGGCGATCAGGACAGATGGATCTCTGCCCTCATGGAGCCTGCAATCTATTGATAACCTTTGTCATTCTTGGGGAACAGAAGGTTCTTGAGGGTGATAATATTATTGGTATCAAAATTCCCTCCAAAGAGTAAGAGGGCTCAGTGATGATCCAGACTGAATTTCCTTGCAGAACCCCAGAAGGGAGGAGAGTAGACAATGTGATGTCTCAGGCTGTACTCAGTACAGAACCTTCCGCCAAGAATTGTGTAGGTGAAGCTCCTGTCCACAATATGGTATGTCTCTAGCTTTCTTTTCGATCCATTTCACCCTGTCACCTTTAATAAGTCACATCCCTGAATAAGCAGTGAGGGTGGTTGTCTGGGGCTGTGGGAAGAGTGGTATTGCCGCAGCCTGTGCCCCATTTTGGATGTTTGTCTTCTGGTATTTTTCACGGTTATTGCATACACCCAGCTAGGCAGCACCTGCAAGTCTTTTCTACATCAAGGAGCTCCTGCTGTTTTGACATCGGGTTGGTTTCACAGGTCTGCATCAGGCAAGCACCAAATCATATTAATATATTTGTTTGTTGGAAAAGTCATGACATGATTTTTTGTGCAAAAATGCATCATGACTTTTCCAGATACCCACTAAATCCTGAACTTCCCTTGTCAATTACAAAAGAAGACTGTGGGGGGCCAGCAGGTAGTATGGGGGTTAAGGTACTGGGCTCCCACGTGGCCAACAGCAGTTTGAGTCTTAGACCTGGCAGCTTGCTCTCTCACTTTCCCTCTCTCTCTGTCTCTCCCTGTCTCTCTCTGGTGAGGCACACATGCCCTATTGCAAATTAAAATAATAGTACTTTTTTTTTTTTTTTTTTAAAAAAAAGGAAACTGTAAAATACCCTAAGATAATAAGGAATTATTGGGCCACCTGGTGGTGTGAAGGTTGGGGTGCTGGATCCCACATAGCCAACTATGCAGTTCAAGTGCCAGGCCAGGGGCTTGAGAATCACACTGTGTGTGTGTATGTGTGTGTGTACCCAAGAATCCCAAGAGGAGAATGGAGGGGGATTGTGGTTTGGCCGTATCCCTTGAGGGGTGATTTCTACCAGTACATGCACCCTATAGCAAAAACTAAAGAAAAAAAAGAACAGGTGCTATTCAAGGAGAAACAACAGCAGAGAGGAATGCTACTTCTCCACCAAGTGCAGACTGTCCTAAAGGCCACACTGTAGCTCACTTCAACTCACCTTTAAAAACTGTCTTGGTGGGAACCAACAGTTAGTGTTATGGCTATGTTGCTGGACTCCCACGTAGTCGACCGCGGTTCGCGTCCCGGACCCGGTGGCTTAAAACTCACGCCGGGCGCATGTGCGTGCA